>NW_019268531.1:407550-408603 GCF_002738365.1 Cucurbita moschata
GGGGGGGGGGGGGGGAGGGAACAATGATAGATAAGGGGAATCTTTGATAAAAATGAAGAACGCGGTTTGTTGGCTTTTAATAAATTGACTTTTTGACTTTTGACTTTTTTGAATTTAAATGAATTTTTTGAAAAGTAGATCTGCCCTTGTCTCTTTCCTCAATACATTATTTTACTCTTATTTTTTCTTTTTGGAGAAACAATTCTGTCGGTGGATTCTAATTTTCCTTTTTTTCTTTTTTTTTCCCCTTAATTGGCAATAAACTTTCAGGGATATACTTATTACATAATAACCGTTAAACATGAATTATTTAATCTCTTTTTAAATTATCTTATAGAAAGAAACAAACTTCACCATTTATTACAAGATTATCATATTTATTTTGTTCCTATTATAATTTCTTTTTAATTTATCGTCATTTTTTCCATTCACTGATAGTGTGTTTCCGAGATGATGTTTTCATTACCAATGCATTGACAAAAAAACATTTTTCTTTTAATAATACAAAATTAGAGGGAAAAAAAATGATGGTTCGGTGAAGGCAACCGGGTTGGGCCAAATTGGATCCGATTGACACGGGCCGTTATCCTTGCACTGCAAAGAGCCGGGAGGTTTTCGATGTTCTGTGAAACCAGCCTCACGCATTGCCCTCCGCTTTAGAAGCGGATGAGGCTGAGGACTTCGCCTACACACCATGGCTTAACTCCACGCTTGCAATGGGCGATCCAGACGAGGTCAATTGCGGAACCGGTCCACCAAGGAGAACTTCCCATTCCGTCACATTAATGCCCCCACATAGGTCACAAGCTTGCGCAACCAAGCTCGGCGGGCTCTCGTGCTTCAATTAATTTTATAAAGAAAAGCAAAGTTGAAAACTCTTTCGATGTGGGAGGAACAGAGGCCAACAATCTAAGCCAATTAACTAAAGATTAACTCATTTGAACAAGAATAACCTTGTCAACTAAACATCCACTCAGATCTGTTACCTTTTTTTTTTTTTTTTTTTTTTTTTTTTTTTTTTTTTTTTTTTTTTTTTTTTTTTTTTTTTTTTTT
>NW_019268531.1:408722-478816 GCF_002738365.1 Cucurbita moschata
TTTTTTTTTTTTTTTTTTTTTTTTTTTTTTTTTTTTTTTTTTTTTTTAATATCCTTATAATTTATGGTAACTTTTTACATTCACCAAAAGTAAGATGATGTGTTTCATTATCAATGCATTGACCAATAGTTGCCGTCTAATGTCATTATTTAGAACAAAAATACACATTAATACAGAGGAAAAAACAAATTAGGGGAAAAAAATGATGGTTCGGTTGGAGGCAACCCCACAGGGCCAAATTTGGATCCGACTGACATGGCCCGTTATCCTTGCACTGCAAAGAGTGGGAGGTTTTCGTTGCTCTGTGAATCCAGCCTCACGCATTGCCCTCCACCTTAGAAGCCTACGAGGCACTGGGCATCCGCCCAAACCCCATGGCTTGACTCCATGCTTGCAATGGGCGAGCCAATTAAGATCAATATCGGAGCCAGCTCAATAGGGAAGCCTACCCCATTCCATCACCTTATCACCCCCACTTGGGTCACAAGCTTGCGCAACCAAGCTCGGCGGGAGGTTGTGTTTCACGTAACTTAATAAAGAAAGGCAAAGCTAAACACCCTTTCGATGTGGGAGAAATAGAAGCCAACATTACAATCCAAATAACTAAAGATTACCTAATTTTAACTATCAATCACCTTGCCAGCATAAACCTAATTTAATTTAGTATAAAGTATCATATTTGCTATAAATTTTATGTTTAATAGTATCACAACTTTTTTGTGTTCGTTAAATTTATGAATCTCGAAAACTCAAAAATATAAAGCTTATTTTAAGTTAAAAAATTAAACAAAACACAAATTTTAAATTTTAAAGACTAAATTTATATTTTAACATAAACAATCAATAACATTTAGTGATGTGTATGATCCCAAATCCGTGTGAGAGAAAAACTAAATATTTCTTATAAAAATATGAAAACTTATCTTAGGCAAATGCGTTAGTATATAATATAATTAGTTGGTTCACTTTTTGAATATTTGCATTAAAAAATAAATATATACTTTCAACTCTACGTTTCGTAATAATCACCAGAGTATCTGTGCATGTTCCTTTGGTAACCACCGAGTATCCGTGCATGTTCCTTTGGAGATCCAAGCATTGAACAAGCAATGGCGTCCTATCTTTACAAATGATATCAAATCCAAGCTGCTCGGTACCATTAAAGGCAGCCATGATGCAATTTAATGAAATTCCAAACTGCTTCAGATCTGCCATGGCGGATGATCCACATAAATCTCCCATTAGGACAGAAGGCATCAGGTCCTGTTTACCCAATCACCAAATAAACTTCTGATACGAATACCTGTACAAAAATTAAAAGAAAAAGAAAATGCTTCTTGAAATTGATCTATTCATATTTTCCCCAGAATTTGATTTATTTGAAATTTTGTACAGACTAAAGCTTCAGTACTAAAACTATTACATTGTTGGAAAATGATGAACACGAGAACAAAACAGAGATGGATCAATCAGGACTCAAGAAGGCAACTCCAGGCCAAGTAAACAGAGAGCGAGGCACTCTGCCTTCCATTCCATATCCACAATTTAAATGCCAAATTTCCGATCATCCCAACACACCGTATCTCGTGTTTCAGTCAAGGCACTGCAACAGAATTACTTGTAAGGCCAGATATCTCATACGCCATCGATCATAAACGCTTCCAGTATATCAGTCTTGTTCGTTCTCATAGAAAGTCAGTCAATTCTTGGGAAGCAACTTGTTCATTTTCTTTTTTAATGCCGTGTCAAAGTCGGTATCTGATAATGTTAATAACTGGTTCAGTAACAACATCACCCCGCTCTTCTTCATAATTGCATGCCTTGGTTTAATCCTCCCCTCCAAGCTGTAACCAAAATATTGGGGGAATTTGATTAGCTCTGATTTTGAGTACTCCATGGTTAGAAAGAAATCCCATTTTGGCACTATATTCTCAGCCAAGCTGAAAGTATACAACGCTCCATATCTTGAGATCATGGTTCCAACATCCTCCATGCTGTAGCCCCTCTCCAAGAAAAACTGCGTCACCGGTTTCAAATTGCCCTCGATACTAAGACCAAACGTCTGAGGGGAACGATACAAAAGGACAGCAACATCGACTCCCAGTGAATGAAAATATTCAGCTGTGGGCCTTAACTTTTCCTCCACACTGTAACTTATGATGTGTGGACAACGGGTCAATATTTTACCGACGCTCTCCTCTGAGATTCCCATTTCATAGAGGAAACCAGTAGTTGTCTCAACCTTCTGTTTGCTGTAGGTGAGAAGCGCTGGAAAACGGTATATTACTTTCGCCCATTGTTTCTTGTCGACACCTAAAGTTTCTAAGAATAACATTGTTGGTTTTAGATTTTCAGTCAGACTAATTCCACATAACTGTGGCCTCTTGTTGAGGATAGTAGGGATATCAGATTTTGGCACCCCAAGATCAAGAAAAAACTCTATCACAGGCTTTATTTTCCCCTCCAAGCTGTAGTAAGCAAAAGCTGGGAATTTGCGAGTAATTTCCTTAATTTGCTCAAGTTTTAAGCCATGCTCCATCAAGTAAAGAATCTGAGGTCGAAGCTTTCCAGTAGGACCTAATTCACTCACTCGAGAGACAGCTCTCAGCTTCTTTGTGTCAATTGTTGAATTCGAGACGGGAACTGTCGTAGTAGTCTTTTCCTTAATAGAACGATTCGGAAAGTTTTCCACAGCATGTACGAGATGAGTCCCATGCTCTTCAAAAAGAGACTCAAGATAAGGATTCAAAGCATCTCTAATCTCAAGTGTGGTCAACTCTCGCCCTGCATATTCATACGAACTATATTATAATTCTAGCAACAAAACTCTATGTCGAACTAAATCAAATTCACTGTGATAGGCGATACGATAAAAAGTACATTGAAATCGAACCTACTAGATACCGAGATTTATGAATCAAATGAAGCCTCAAGAGAAGATGATTGATGAAGAGATCAGACTTGTTTATTGTTCTTGCAGCAATTGCATTGCTTAAACCTTGTTTCTTTAAAAATAAGGTTAAAACTGCCTTGGCCTCTTCTTTTTCAGCAGTTAGAAGGGCTGGAGATACAACCTTTAAGTTCACCGATCCATCATCTATCTCAGAATCTGCTATATTCCATCATTAAAACACAGAACACAGCATGGTCGAGAAACCACAAGCTTTCAACAAGAGATTAAAACCACAAACTGAAGCACTAACCAAATTTAGCTCGGCAAGAAAAGAGTTTCCTTGAGAATGAAACCTGAACCCTATATAAAACAAAACTACTGAATGATCAAAAATATATATTCACAGACTCAACGAAAGGACAGCTCGTGCAGCCACTCTAACATAACATCATTCATTGAAGAAATCTCACAATAGCCATCAGGAAAAAAGAAAAACACGCAACTCCTGAGTCACAACTCACAGAGTACCTTTGAGTAGGAATGAGACAGTCATTTGGCATGAAGAAGATACGAGCGGAGCGTATAACACTGACACCACTCATCTTTAAGGTTTGGCGCAGAAAATCCCCTTATTGAGTGACTAAAATTGAACGGTACTCCACAGAGTTTGGATAGGGTAGTCTGTCAATTATGAAGCAGAAAGAATGAAAATGCATTAACAAAACTCTCCCAGAAAAAGTGACTTCTTCATCTTTGGAGTTCAAAATTTTCAAGTAATTGCAAATTGCAGATTTGAAGGAGAGAAAGAGAAGGGATGGATGGCACCTACCAATTTTGAAGCACTGCCGATGTTGGCTGCCGAAGAACAAGAAAAGCAGAGACCGGAAAAAGAGATTAAGATTGAGGGGCAGAGACAGAAGAACGAGACGAAGCTGAGATGAACCCTAAATTATGTGCGAGAGAAGAGGGGAGTCTGAGGTTGAGAGTGACACGTCGGATGGGGAAGATAAGGCAACTGGTTAAAATTATATATTTAAAATGTTGCTTTATTACGAAATTAGAAAGTATTATTATAAAAATATGAGAATATATTAAAATAAACTACCCAAAATAGTTTAATTAATTTTATTTTTATTTTTTATAATCTACATGTTAATAAAAAATTTTGAAGTATAATAATAAGTTTTATATAATTTGTTTTAATATTTTCTAACTCATTTTTAATACTTAAAAATCACTACCTGATAGGGTTCACTTTCAGCTTACTAATAAAAATATATATATATATATATATTTTAGTTATAAACTCACCAGCTTTTAATAATTTAATAATTTTCAAACAATAATGATGATGCGTCCAAATAGAACAATTAATTTCACTTTCTACCAACGTTGTACAATCAATTACCGCATGTTTTTCCAATGACAAGGACGTCTAAACTGGAAAGGTTCGATAGAGTTTGAGGCAATCAAGAGTTTTCTTCAAACCATACCGAGAAACTGCCCTGATTCCCTTCTTGAACCCAATTCTGTAGGCTTTTGAATTATTTGTTTCGATTTGGTGTATGAAACATTCTCCGAGTTTCTTCTCTATTTCACTCGGTTGCTCGTGCTTTTTCGAACGTCCAGGTTGCAGGGAGGAAGATAAAGAAGCAGCAGCAGCCATGGCAGTTTCAGACCCCACATTGATTTTGGATTTCAGCCACATGTGAGCTACAACTTCGCAGATACCTTCTTCAATTGGTTTACTTAGATTGGGATAACCTTCCAAGTGTAGCCAAGCATGCATCATCTCATGTGCTAGAACAGATCCTGTCAACAACCTGTACAAGAGGAAATGTGTGTCTATACATGTGAAAAATAAGTTGTTTGTTGTCTTAACAAGTAGTAGCTAATGTCATATTTAAATGGTTGAACAAGGATAGATGGATCTTTGTTTAATGGAAGGACCATTAAAAGCAAAATCGAGTCCTAAAGTAAGCAATATCGAAGATACATAAGAATTTATTGTCACAGCGAATATCGAATATCGAAGTTCTAATAAGTTTTAATTAATATGAATGTAACGGCCTAAGCCCACCGCTAACGAATATTGTCCTTTTTGGGCCCTCCCTTTCAGGCTTCCCCTCAAGATTCTTAAAACGCGTCTACTAGGGAGAGAAGGAATGCTTCGTTCCCCTCTCCGACCAACGTGGTATCTCAAGATGGGAACGAAGCATTCTTTACAAGGGTATGAAAATCTCTCCCCAGTAGACGCGTTTTAAAAACCTTGAACAGAAGCCTGAAAAGAAAATCTCAAAGAGGACAATATCGGGCAGTGATGGGGTTGGAGCGTTCTGGCGCATGAGCAGATTATAGTACCTGGGAAGGCCATATAGAACGAGTATAGCATCAACTTCCCTGTTATAAACAAGTTGAGGATAGGATTTGAGCATGTCCATGAATGAGAATCCTCCCATACTCTCCATCATACGAACCTACTTGCAATGATGATAATGATGATGATGAAATCAATTGGGTTGAGTGAAAGTAAGCAAAAACAGTGTAATATGTTACTGAGAGAGATGGAAATTCTAACAATGGGAATGGGGCGCCGTACTAGTGCGCACAACCCTTGAGTTCCGGATAGATGATGATGTGTCTATACAATCCAGACAAATGAATCCTAAAAAGGTAAGACCAATATATAGATATATATGAATGAAGAAGCAAAAGAATAGGCCAGTGTGTCCTCTTACGTTATCTTTGTCTTCACTGGGCTTGTTCAATGTCTCACTTGCGACCAACGCCAATGGAATCTTTTGGTCTAGTTTCATGTTTAAAGTTGCAAAGAATTGTTGTATCTCGAGGATAAGAGGTTGGCAGTCATTGATGTCCATGATCATGAAGCTGGAACACTCTGGACATAATCTCCTTCCATCTTCCAGTAAAATGAACTCCATTCCTGCTGATGCCTGCATCATGGAGTACGCTCACATTTGTGAATGTGGGAGAGACAGAGACAGAGACAGAGGGAGAGAATTACCTGTAATCTTTTACAGCTACAACAAGAGGAAGTTCCGTCATTTTCATGGGAAGGGCAGTATTTTTGGCCCCAAAAAGAATTCATACAACAGTAAACAGTCCCATCAATATCTGGGATCTAACAGCAACAACAGCAACACAAGGGAAAAACAAAAACCCATATGAAGATGGTAAGAAAGAATCAACAAAATCCAACCAAATCAAACCAACGTCTTAATTGACCTGTTACGTATTGGCATCAGCCTCACGATTTTAAAACGCGTATGCTAGGAAAAGGTTTCCATAAAGAATGTTTCGTTCCCCTCTCTAACCGACGTGGAATCTCACAATCCACCTCTCTTGGAGACCAATGCCCTCGCTAACACACTGACTAGTGTTTGGGTTTGATACCATTTGTAATAGCTCAAGCCTACTACTACTAGAAAAGTTCTTCCATTCTTCCAATCATCCAGATACCCAAAGAAGAGCAAAAAGAAAAGAAAGCTGAAAACAAGAGCACTTCCTCAATCATAGAAAAACACTCTCTTCTCCACGCCAAATATATACCAAACAAGCTCAACCACTAATCGAGTTGTTATTACTTGTACATCCGACCAACTAAATTTCAACTCATATGTTACTATGTTACATATTTTGGTAATACCGTCAATATTCAAAGAAAAAATCACAGGCATTTAAGATTTGAAATTACTTACAAAGTTGTTGCATAAATCGCATTTGACATGTTCCTTTTTGGTAGGACAATTTGTGTAATAAGGTGGATATTCAGGCATGTATAACTGTCATGTACCATGAGACATAAAACCATCAAGTTTAAGGATATATAATAATACTTCAAACATTTAACAAACTCCAACATTTCTTCCCTCCTTCAAATCTACCTCGCCATTATTGATTACTTGTCTGCGAGTATAGCATTTTACATGGCGACCAATACCATTCACACCCAAAATATGTTCGCCTCTGCTTCTCTCGGTGTTGCCTCGGACACAGACCATCCTACCAAATCATATCGAGTGTCAAAGGACCACGGTTAAGTGTTAGCAAGTCCTCAAATACGGAAGGATCCTACCATTCGAGCCAACTAGTGGAAAGATTTATCATCAAATACTTGAACAAAACATGAATCATTACTAGGGCTTTTCTTATAACATCCCTACTATTTCATATAACCTAGATTACCCCAACTTGAAATTCATAGCATTTATAAGAAAACCCATACCTTGTTTGGCTGAAACCAAGATCGATCCTACGAAGAAGGTGTTTTCAGTGGAGAGGATAAGCGAAGTATAAAAGAAGCAGGTCGAGTAATTATTGGGGCACCAGCCGCCACCAATAAATTTCAATGCAATGATTTCAAAGTGGGGTATTATTATTCACTTAAAATCATGTCTTCTTAGGAAAAATAGAGTCAAATTATTTTAACCCATTGTTTATTTAGGCACACAATAAATTTATCACGTTTTTAATTTCAGTTTTTTTTTTTTAATNTCCTAAAGTAAGCAATATCGAAGATACATAAGAATTTATTGTCACAGCGAATATCGAATATCGAAGTTCTAATAAGTTTTAATTAATATGAATGTAACGGCCTAAGCCCACCGCTAACGAATATTGTCCTTTTTGGGCCCTCCCTTTCAGGCTTCCCCTCAAGATTCTTAAAACGCGTCTACTAGGGAGAGAAGGAATGCTTCGTTCCCCTCTCCGACCAACGTGGTATCTCAAGATGGGAACGAAGCATTCTTTACAAGGGTATGAAAATCTCTCCCCAGTAGACGCGTTTTAAAAACCTTGAACAGAAGCCTGAAAAGAAAATCTCAAAGAGGACAATATCGGGCAGTGATGGGGTTGGAGCGTTCTGGCGCATGAGCAGATTATAGTACCTGGGAAGGCCATATAGAACGAGTATAGCATCAACTTCCCTGTTATAAACAAGTTGAGGATAGGATTTGAGCATGTCCATGAATGAGAATCCTCCCATACTCTCCATCATACGAACCTACTTGCAATGATGATAATGATGATGATGAAATCAATTGGGTTGAGTGAAAGTAAGCAAAAACAGTGTAATATGTTACTGAGAGAGATGGAAATTCTAACAATGGGAATGGGGCGCCGTACTAGTGCGCACAACCCTTGAGTTCCGGATAGATGATGATGTGTCTATACAATCCAGACAAATGAATCCTAAAAAGGTAAGACCAATATATAGATATATATGAATGAAGAAGCAAAAGAATAGGCCAGTGTGTCCTCTTACGTTATCTTTGTCTTCACTGGGCTTGTTCAATGTCTCACTTGCGACCAACGCCAATGGAATCTTTTGGTCTAGTTTCATGTTTAAAGTTGCAAAGAATTGTTGTATCTCGAGGATAAGAGGTTGGCAGTCATTGATGTCCATGATCATGAAGCTGGAACACTCTGGACATAATCTCCTTCCATCTTCCAGTAAAATGAACTCCATTCCTGCTGATGCCTGCATCATGGAGTACGCTCACATTTGTGAATGTGGGAGAGACAGAGACAGAGACAGAGGGAGAGAATTACCTGTAATCTTTTACAGCTACAACAAGAGGAAGTTCCGTCATTTTCATGGGAAGGGCAGTATTTTTGGCCCCAAAAAGAATTCATACAACAGTAAACAGTCCCATCAATATCTGGGATCTAACAGCAACAACAGCAACACAAGGGAAAAACAAAAACCCATATGAAGATGGTAAGAAAGAATCAACAAAATCCAACCAAATCAAACCAACGTCTTAATTGACCTGTTACGTATTGGCATCAGCCTCACGATTTTAAAACGCGTATGCTAGGAAAAGGTTTCCATAAAGAATGTTTCGTTCCCCTCTCTAACCGACGTGGAATCTCACAATCCACCTCTCTTGGAGACCAATGCCCTCGCTAACACACTGACTAGTGTTTGGGTTTGATACCATTTGTAATAGCTCAAGCCTACTACTACTAGAAAAGTTCTTCCATTCTTCCAATCATCCAGATACCCAAAGAAGAGCAAAAAGAAAAGAAAGCTGAAAACAAGAGCACTTCCTCAATCATAGAAAAACACTCTCTTCTCCACGCCAAATATATACCAAACAAGCTCAACCACTAATCGAGTTGTTATTACTTGTACATCCGACCAACTAAATTTCAACTCATATGTTACTATGTTACATATTTTGGTAATACCGTCAATATTCAAAGAAAAAATCACAGGCATTTAAGATTTGAAATTACTTACAAAGTTGTTGCATAAATCGCATTTGACATGTTCCTTTTTGGTAGGACAATTTGTGTAATAAGGTGGATATTCAGGCATGTATAACTGTCATGTACCATGAGACATAAAACCATCAAGTTTAAGGATATATAATAATACTTCAAACATTTAACAAACTCCAACATTTCTTCCCTCCTTCAAATCTACCTCGCCATTATTGATTACTTGTCTGCGAGTATAGCATTTTACATGGCGACCAATACCATTCACACCCAAAATATGTTCGCCTCTGCTTCTCTCGGTGTTGCCTCGGACACAGACCATCCTACCAAATCATATCGAGTGTCAAAGGACCACGGTTAAGTGTTAGCAAGTCCTCAAATACGGAAGGATCCTACCATTCGAGCCAACTAGTGGAAAGATTTATCATCAAATACTTGAACAAAACATGAATCATTACTAGGGCTTTTCTTATAACATCCCTACTATTTCATATAACCTAGATTACCCCAACTTGAAATTCATAGCATTTATAAGAAAACCCATACCTTGTTTGGCTGAAACCAAGATCGATCCTACGAAGAAGGTGTTTTCAGTGGAGAGGATAAGCGAAGTATAAAAGAAGCAGGTCGAGTAATTATTGGGGCACCAGCCGCCACCAATAAATTTCAATGCAATGATTTCAAAGTGGGGTATTATTATTCACTTAAAATCATGTCTTCTTAGGAAAAATAGAGTCAAATTATTTTAACCCATTGTTTATTTAGGCACACAATAAATTTATCACGTTTTTAATTTCAGTTTTTTTTTTTTAATTAAAATATCAAAAGTTTTTTCTTAATTCCGAAGAAAAAAAACATAAAAACAAAGGCATTGGTCAAGACAGAACAGGATGTCGCTAACCACGTGGCACTAAGGAAACAATTGCCAACCCATTTGCACCGCGGTTCCCACGTGGCCATGGGCCACGTAGTGCCGGCAGTGCCACGTCGAATATGTATCTGCTCAGAGGACCACCTCATTTCGAGGAAATTAGTAGGTGCTGTTTTCCACGTGGGCCCACATTTAAAAGCCCAGCTAGGCCCAACTTTCACTACCTTCGAATATTATATCACTTTCCTTTTTCCCCTTTTAACCTTTTATTTTCTTATTATATTCCCAATTTTTTAAAAAAAGTTTTTAGTAGATTAACCAGAAAATATGGTGTACTTTTATTTTTCACAAAATCCCATAATTATTTTGTAATGATTTTAAATGAAATAAATATATGTAAATAAAAAAACATGTCCGAGAATTTCTGTCCCCAAATTAATGTATTAGTATGAAGAAAGTGACCTAGCTGAGACGACATGGAGGGCTGTTGGGTTCACAAATTCCAAGAAACATTGCACATCTCGTTGCTCCAATTGCTCGACTATAGTTTAAAAAATATAAAATCGTAAAAGATTATATTTAAAGTGAACAAC
The DNA here is from genome assembly GCF_002738365.1 of Cucurbita moschata. Taxonomy (NCBI): domain Eukaryota; kingdom Viridiplantae; phylum Streptophyta; class Magnoliopsida; order Cucurbitales; family Cucurbitaceae; genus Cucurbita; species Cucurbita moschata. The sequence goes on from NW_019268531.1 coordinate 419,326, forward strand.
ATCATAAATATAATTATGAAAATGAGTATAAAAATATTCACACCACTCGTATCTCAAAATATCTAAGAATATACTCTTTCATTAATAATGCAAATATTTTTACCAAGTCATTAATTAAATAATCCATATTTTAATTTTAATATTTTAATTAGTACACGAAATGTAATGTCACATTTTTAATTAGTTTGAAAACTTCCTCTTTTTGGACTTGAGATGGTGACATCAAAATGCATTTTTTAATCGTATTTTGTGCATATTTGTCTTTCTTTAGATTGACACTCAAACTTTTTATTTCATTTTTTATATCCAACAAAACTTAAATTTATATATTTTATCACAATTTTATTAATTTCTTTCCAAATATATATGAATTGTCATATTTGGACCACATGGCAGAAATTAAAGGAATAAATAATGGCTTGCCAATTTTTTTGGCTTACCTTTTATTTTATTGACACTGGAGGCACTTTTTAGAGAATTATATTCATTTTCTTTTATTATTGTTATTATTTTATTATTTTTAATAGTAAAAGTATGGTATAATCGAAGACAACAAAATTTTCACATTTTATTTTTATAAAAATGATATATTTTTCAAACCATTTTAGTATTTAAAAATATTTTTAGATATAATTAAGTCTTATCTTAAAATTTAGAAGTATTTGTATAATTTGAAGTGAGAGAATAAAAAGAGAGGAGAGAGAGAGAAAAAATTGAAGCATAGTGATGAGTTTGATTAAAGAAAGTAATCCATATGATTAGCTTAATTAAATGTATAAAGTGGTAGTTATAGCAATACATCATTAGGTAAGCCTCGCTGTTTTCTTCCACAAAAAAAGATACACATTTAATTATTTTGTTCATTTTAGATGCAAACAAACCAATTGGATGTAGTTAATATAATTAATTCTAACTAACATTTATAATTTAGCTCAATGTATTATCTACTTCTCCAAACTTTATAATATGTCCCATTAAATGGTTTATATTATAGTAACACGTGGCATGGTTTAATATATTTTAATAATCACCTGATTACACCCACAATATTTTATTATAAATTTATTTGACTAAGATAGAAAATAAATATTTTATTTATTTTATAATCCCAAATCATAGGAATTATAGTTTTTTAATTTGATTGTTTAATTTATTTTACATAAATAAAATATTAAAATATAGAACATTAAATTAAAAATTACAATTTAATTTTTAAATATACCAAGATATTACGTAAAATAAATGGTAAATTTGTTTCTAATATATTAATGTTAGATTATTTCACAATATTTAGTTACAAGGACAGGATTTTGTTATATTTGTAGTATTGAATGCTTCCTCGTACTTGAATTAAAATTTATTTACAACTTGCAATTATTCCACGTGTCACTAGCTTCACACACAAATATAATTATAATTAAAGTTTATTAATTATTTCCTTTCATTTTTATACCAATCTCATCTTTTCCGTACATATTTTACATTTATAAATATTAGTGAGCAAAGTTTTTATTTTTAGTGATATACCCTATCTTCAATTTTTTTAATTAATATATTTGATTTTTTTATGTTAAAAAAATAATTAAAAAAATAAATGTTGTTTGAATAATAAATAAATAGCAAGCTACCATTTTATAATCCAATCTCCAACAACAGCTACAACTACCCGTATATAAAACATAATTGATATCATTTTTAATTTATTGGATAATTATAAATAGAGAATTCCAAATGACATGCACACGTGCGTAGCCCCTTTGCACGTGATTTTGAAGGTGGAAGTTAAATAATAATATTGAAATTAGGTCTTGGGAAATGATGAGGTGTGGCCTTCAAGCGTGTGAGGGAGGGTGGGATTCACGTGAAGAGCCCACCCCAAAAGGTTCACACGTGAGATTCCAAAGGTTAGGTTATCTTACAAAAAAAAAAGAAAAAATCGTATTTCTATCCTTTTCCATTTAAAAGAATAAAAACCAAAGGTGTAAAAAAGGATGAATTTAAATAAAATTTAGAAAGGATAATTAAATTTTATAAAATTAAAATCCTAAAAAGTAATTAATTTTTTCACACTTTATTTATTTATTTATTTTTGTGGTGAGCTGATATTTGTCAATTTAGTTCACTTTTTTAATTCTACCAATATTTCCATTTAGTGTAACACTATTTACGAAATGACCAAACCAACCCTACCAACTAAATCACATTAGATGAAATAAAGGTTTTGACAGGGGCATTATGGTCAATTCAGGAGAAGCTAAATTGTAAATTTGAGATAAGGTTTTGAGACGACTCTATGTTGTCCCCATCCTTTATTATATTCCGCATTCGGTTCCCAAATGGGTTTTGCTAAAATAACCATCACAGGTCCAATCTCAAAATATTAATAAATATCAAAATAATTTAAATCTTATTTTCCCACCCAAAGTTTTTACATTTTTCAATTTCAATCATTCCACTTTTAAATTTTGGTCCCCATATTTTTTTTTTTGAGTCAGCCCAAATGTCCCAACTCCTCAACTTAATTCATTTGGGTCCCCATATATTTATTAATACTTATTTTTTCTTAATTAACTTATCAATTTAAAGCTTTATTAAAAAAGAATGAAGACAACCCTAAATTAATTTTAATTTGGTCTGAATTTTAAAATTTTTAAAAATAAAAAAGAAAAAGGAATGTTAAAATGTTACAATTTTGTTATTTATTATTATACATTTATTATTTCTCTCTCCTCAAAATAAAATAAATAAATAATTCAAATAAGACAAATGGAGCAGGAAAAATTAAAATTAAAAAAAAAAAGAAAAAAAAAAGTAAGGATGTAAAAAGAAAGAGGAAGGCGCGGGAGGAGAAGAAGAAGAGCGACCCTCTTTTTGTGTGTGCGCTTTGTTGTTAGAGAGAGAGATATACCCAAAAACCAAAATTCAGAAACAAAAAAGAAAAAGAAAAAGAAAAAGAAATTCATCTCTTTTTTCTTCTTTGATTCATGAATTCAAAATTAAAATTGTGTGTGAAGAACAAGAACAATTCTAAATCTTCTTGTTATTATGTGATGATATGGGAATCGCTAAGGCTCCATTGATTTTCTCCACTAATTCTTCTATGTCCCACCATTTTCATCATCATCAACTCAAGATTAATCTCCTCCCCCAACAGATCCGCCCTCTCCACTCCTTCTCCGACTCAATTCCGCCGTCTACCGTCGCCGGAACAGACCCACAACTTCATCATGTTTATGCACCTACACCTACTCCCGGGACTATGTTATCAGAAATCTTCAACTTCCCTCCACCTTCTTCCTCTGCCGTCGTTGAATTCTCCGACAATTTCCCAACTTTACGCCCGCCCAACTCCGTTGCGCCCATGCCGCTTTTTCTCATGAACCCTCCTCCGCCACTGCGATCCCCATCGTCGCCCTCTACCTCCTCCACTCTCCACATGCTCCTACCCAACCCACATGGGGGTTTTCAAGGCGGTGTTGGCGTTGGAGATCAAACGGAGTTTGGTCAATTTGTCGTCGAAAGTCGAGGTCTTTCGCTCTCGCTTCATTCGTCGGACAGTGGGGTGAAAGGTGATGAATTGGGAGTTAGGGATGGTGGGGTTTTGTATAGTTATAACAACAACAACAACAATCAAGTCGGGGATGGAGGAAGTGGATCAACATCCTCAATTTTGCAATATTCTTTGAAAAATAATTCAGAGAATTCTCCTCTTGCTTCACAAATTATGAATCCCAATCATCAAGTTCAAATTGGATTTGGGTCATCTTTGGAAGTTGTAAATGTGTTGAGGAATTCAAGATATGTCAAACCCACACAGGAATTACTCGAGGAATTTTGTAGTGTTGGGAAGGTTCAATTCAAGAAGAATAAGTTCAATACTGAAACCACCGCCTCCGCCACCGCCACCGCCGCCGGTGGCTCGTCATCGTCGTCAAAAGTTCAACCTCCCTTATCGGCTGCTGACAGAATTGAACATCAACGGAGAAAGGTCAAACTATTGTCCATGCTTGATGAGGCAAGAATCTCTCTCTCTATTATTTTTTCTTAATTTCACATAAAAATTGAATCTTTTTATGAATTAATTTCTGGGTAATTGTTCATTGATTTGTTAAAGTTTAATCACTTGAAATGCCGGCTGATCATCAATGATTTTCCACACAAAATAATAAGCTACCAGGTTGGTAGGGTTAGATTATTTCACAACATTTAATTGGTACCCAACAACTCAATACTATATAGATATTTAAGTTTATAAAATTAAATAATATTCATATAGTTGACCCAAATATAGCTACCTAGAGAAGCAATTGATTTCATTAATACATTAATCCTTTGTTTTGGATGTTTTTTTGTCTGTATTTGGATAAGAAACAATGGCGGGAAACACTAAGGATTATTAAAATTAATGTTTTATTCATATTTTAATTCAGGTTGAACGGAGATACAACCTGTATAGGGAGCAAATGCAAATGGTAGTGAACTCGTTTGACCTGGTGATGGGGTTCGGGGCGGCAGCGCCCTACACAACATTGACGCAGAAGGCGATGTCGAGGCACTTCCGGTGTCTGAAGGACGCGTTAGCAGATCAGTTAAAGCAGAGCTACGAGGCGTTGGGGGAGAAAGGCGGCAATGGAGGCTACGGCGTAACAAAAGGAGAGACCCCAAGATTAAAGCTTCTGGAACAGAGCCTCCGCCAGCAGAGGGCTTTCCATCAAATGGGTATGATGGAACAAGAAGCTTGGAGACCACAGCGTGGCCTCCCTGAACGATCTGTCAGCATTCTCAGAGCTTGGCTCTTCGAGCATTTTCTTCACCCGTACGTGATATTACCCTTTTCATGATTTCGTAATTATAGTTCAAAGTTTGCATCTTTTTCATTGATTACACCAAAAAGCTGGGTTTTTTTATGGTTAATTATAGATTTTTGATGATCTCAAATTATGGGTTTTAACCGAAAGTCTGTTTTAGAATTGGGTTTGTGAATATATATATCCATATACAAGAACAGTAATGCTGTGGTGAATTGAAAAGGAAAAGGGTACATAAAGGTTGAGTGTTAGATCACATCTTAGAGAAAAAGAAAGAGCAATGGAGATAGAATCTGATGAGAGAAAAAGGGGGCAAAAGAAACAAGGACTGTGATTGTCATTTGTTATGGTGTTTTTGTTCAGGTACCCCAGCGACGCAGACAAGCTGCTGTTAGCTCGACAGACTGGTTTGTCCAGAAATCAGGTTCCTTTCTCTTTCCCCACTTTTTAACCTGCATTTCAACTGCACACGATTACACACCAAAACCATCAACGTTTTGTACACGCACAAGTTGAAAGGCCAAAGGCTAAAAAGTGTTTAGAGAAACAAGGAAAAAAACAAGCTCCCTTGGTTATAATGTGAATGAAAATGGAAATTTTCAAACTTGCCCTCTCTCTCTCTCTCTCTAGTTATTATTCTTTTATGACATCATTGTGTGTGAAAATGGCCAAAGTAGAAGGACAATAAGATCCCTAGATGAATTGTCTTGCATCCGTCATAACTCTTTCGTCTAAGAGGGATAAGTTATTTCGTTGGTTGCCATTTGTGAGATCCCACGTTAGTAGAAGAGCGGAACGAAGCATTCTTTAGAAGGGTGTGGAAACTTGTACCTAGTAGACATGTTTAAAAGTGTGAAGGGAAGCCTAGAAAGAAAATCCTAAAAAAAGACAAGATTTGTTGACGGTAGATTTGAGCTGTTACAAATGGTATTAGAGGTAGACACATAGCGGTGTGCTAGCGAGGATACTAGCCTCCAAAGGAGGTGGATTCTGAGATTCCACGTCGATTGGAGAATGGAACGATTGGGTTGTTACAAATGCTATCAGAGCTAGACACTAGGTGGTGTGTTATTGAGGAAGTTGAGCCTCTACGAGAGATGGATTGTGAGATTTTACATTGTTGAAGAGGGGAACAAAACATTCTTTATAAGAATACCTCTCCTCAACACTAGGTGGTGTGCCAACAAGAACACTAGGAGGGAAATAACATTGGATAGTGTGCTAGCGAAACAGCTAGGAGGGAAACAAAACATTCCTTATAAAGAAATCTCTCCCTAGTATTAGGCGGACATTCGGCTCTTAAGAGGGTAGATTGTGAGATCTCATATGGGTTCGAAAGAGGAACGAAACATTCCTTATCACGAAACCTCCTTTGGAGTTGTTTTAAAACCTTGAAAAGTCTGAAAAATAATATCTAACTTAGATTATTACACCATAACTGAAAGTGTTTTGTTTGTTTGTTTGTTTTTGGTTTAAAAACTTTTGACAGGTCTCGAATTGGTTCATTAATGCAAGAGTTCGGTTGTGGAAACCAATGGTGGAAGAAATGTACCAACTTGAAGATAAAGTCGAAACAGACCATCATAGTGATCATCAAGGATCAGAAGACAATAACAATCAAACAAAAAACAGTGACATGAATGCACAAAATCCAACACCCACCACTTCCTCTGCTGCTCCACTGCCACCAGCCACCACTGCCGCCGCCCAGCAATTAACAGCTGCTTTCACGGCGACGCATGAGTACTCAGAGCTTCATGATGTATGGCGACATGGAAGTGGAGATCATCAACATTATGAGACTGTTACAGGGACTGACAACATGAATAATAATCATGGACCAACACTTATAAGGTTTGGCCCTACTGCTACGGCCACCGGTGACGTGTCTCTCACTTTAGGGCTCCGCCACACTGGAAACACCTCCTCCTCTGCCGCCGCCGCCGCAGATAACCCTTCTTTCTTCCTTAGAGACTTTGGTCACTCTTAGAAGAAATTAAAAAATCCCCCTATGGATAATGATCAACAGATTAAAATCACCCCCTTTAACTAATGAATATATCATGGTCGAATGGCAGTATCAGTACGTAGCTGCATTTGTATAATTAGGGCTTTCATTTGTGGGGTTAATTAAATTATTGTTAATTGTATAGTAGCTTATCTTAACTATCTTTTCCCCCTCTTTTCTCTCTCTTTCTGGTCTACCTATTCTTTTCTCTCTCTCTCGTTAATGAATATATATTTATGTCAAATTAATACAGTTAAAAATCATGACTCCCCCATAATGATATTATTCATTTTGAACATAAGTTATGATGACTTTGTTTTGGATTTCTAAAAATATCTCATATAACATTACAAAGAATATATGATAGCATACAAAAAACGCTATCGTATATTTTTTATACAATTTTTTTCGTACATCGTGACAGTTCATGTTGTTAAAAGGATAAGTATATAACTATACCTTCTATTTATTACTATAAAAACATTTTACACCGTTTTATTAGAGCTATAATATGTTTAATATAACTAAAATATTTTCGTCTACTCTCAATCCTAACAAATAATATAATAAATTTACGTCATAATTTTCCGGATTAATGAATTACATTATAACAACCGTTAACTAAAACATAAAAAAATGGAAAGAGGTTGGAATTCCCTAAAAAAAAATGGGAAGAGAGATGAAAAAGACAATAATACTGTGGAAGGTGAAAATCCCACATCGGAAAGAAGTTGCGGAGTGAATCTCTCCTGCACCTATATAATGCCATCAAAGCCCACCCATTTCTTCACGGAGCCGTGCGGTGAGCACAAAGCGAACTATTCTTTCGCCTTTTACTAAAGAATACCGTGTGCTCGCCGCTTCAAGCGGCATACGCCTATTTTTGGAGGGGATCTCTCTCATGAGTGGGGGTCCCCACATCAATCTTAGTTTCAAAATAGTTTTCAACAAATCTGGGTAGTCCCAGAATATTTTTAAGTAAATCAGAGCAGCGGTTGAGATAAGAAACGTAATTCAATAATTAACACATTCCGATATTCCTATTTCTAATTTTCCATGTGAGAATATAAGGATATAAAAAAAAAAATAATCTAATGTAATTTTGGATGAAATAAATTAAGAGCTCCATAGAAAGAAGAACAAAAGTACAGAAAAAACAGACAGCTACCTCTATCTTGGTGTTACACTTAGGTTTTTCACTTCAACAAGGATGAGTAGTGAAAACAGAGATGCAATCAGAGTATAAATGCACATCTAGCTTATATTACTACGTACAAACTTTAACTTACAACAGGGTGATCTCGGAACGATCTTGACGAAATCCCGACGAAGCTCGAAATTCATTCAACATAAACCATAAGCAATAAACTCAGCAGCTATATTGCCCAACCAATGGTCAGTTTTATAAGTATGGTGATTGTCAAGGCTCACACTGGGGTATGATTGAGCAATCTTGCTGGTGAATGCTTCCTTGAGTCTCAACGTAAGGTCGAACGAAGGTCCGACGCCACCAAACCTCGAACGCTCTTTGGAGATTCGGGCAACTGTCCCCAACCTTCAGAAAACTGCTCAACCATGTCAGCATAATGCTCTGCTGATCCTCGAGTGGGAGAGTGAGGATCGTTCGACCAATTCCTTCCTCCACGACCTTTCGATCAAACGACCCACAACTGTGTCTTAACCAGCTATAATCATTGATCAATGGCTCTAACCATGTATGTAACAACAATTTACGAGTATCCTTGGCTGGTAACAGCTCTCCTTTGCCAATGCCAACAAATAACCGAGCTGTTATGCAGCTAACACGATAGCGAGATACGACAGGCAACTTCCCATGGAGGGCTGCTAGTTCCTGATGCTTCGACCACATGACTGCAAACTCATCGGCCGCTTGCCTGTCAGCTAATATTTCAAGCAACCATGACAGATTATCAGCCTCTAGAGTAATTTGCTTCACCACTGGTTCTTTCCTGTCACTAAAATCTGTTTCAGCAGCCTGCTGAAACAGGAACAATAGCGATGTCAAGCAGCTTCTACAAGAAGAGTATATAATTTCATTGCAAATATCAGCTGAACTTGCATGGCTTGGTACATTCTGGTTCTCCCTAAGAAGCCTCAGTACTACCAGTTTCATTTCACGACGCCCTCTCTCCTCGTTGCTTCTAAGAACGAGTTCGATGATATGAGAAAGAGTATCGTTATGGGGCTTCGACACATTCGCAGACACTCGCTTCAATACCGGGCTCACCCCAATGCCCTCACTTTGAAGTCGTAGGATGGACGTGATAACCTTCTCTTCTTCTTCGTCACCAATCCAAGGGGCTGCTTCCAAATATTCTAGACACGACTGCATGCATGACTTGAAACCGAGACATTCAGCAACCTGAAAAACAAGCATTTTTGGTAAGTTTTATACCATTACAAACACTTCAAAGAATTCATGATTTTAACCGCCCAAGTTCATCATTAGCAGATATTGTCGACTCTGGCTTGTTACGTATAGCCATGAGTCTTACGGTTTTAAAACAGGACTGCTAGAAAAATATTTCCACACCCTTATAAGAAATGTTTTGTTTCCCTCTCCAACCGATGTGGGATCTCACAATGATATTAAACAGAAACAGGATCTTTTACAATCACGAAACAGCACAAACAATCAAATGACTATAAGGAAGTTGTTACCTTAAGAATTCGCAGAACACGAGAAACATTTTGCTTCATCAGCCATTGCTTCATTTCTTTGCAGTACATCAATCCCACAGTTTCAACATAGATTTCAACATCTTCACAATCACCAATTTCCAAAGAAGAATCTTCATGATCAGAAAGTTTGATGGCAAAAAAAGTGCTATTTTCCATCAAAACATGTTTATGAACACTCAACTTCACTGAAAATCCTTGCTTCCCAACTAAAACAACCTTAATATCACTTGTCCCTGCCTCACCAAACTCAATTGCTATTTTCCTAGGCATCTTTTCAACCTTAGGCCGTGATGCCCTGTGTACAACCTCTGAGGCACCATAGCCAGAAGTATCAGCATTGCCTTTCCGGTCATCGTCACGAACAGCAGCTGCCCGTGGCTTCCTATCAGCCACCGGGGTCGGTTTCGTCTCAACCAAGATCTTTGGGGGCAGGGAGGCAGGTTTGGGTTTGTTTAGGGTCTTTTGGAAGACAACAGGAGAAGGGCAGCACCAAAAACCTTCTGGGGTTACAGCAATTGGCACATTTTTAATCTTGGTTTGGCCTTGTTCTAATCTAGCTAACCTTATTTCAGCCATTCTTATTGATTAATTGCAGCTTGTTTAACAATGGGAAAATGGATCATTAAGAACAAACCATCCAGTGCATCAGAAAAAGATATGTAACTCGAAGATAACAGAGAAAAGCAAGATAATGGAAACTTACAGCCTCCTACTTTCTGAATCAAAGATTCCAAGCTTTGAACTGAACTAAGACTTTAGTACCCAATTCATAATGTTCTTCAGAATCATAAGCATTCAAACCATTCCCAGCCTCCAATTCATTTCGAAGAAACCCTAAAAAACTCGAACACAAAACTCATAACCATCTGTTGAAGTGAAGAACTGAGAATTCTGAGAAAACCCACCTCTTATTGATGATTGAAAAGCGAGGTCCGGTGTTAAGCATCAAGGGAACCAAGGAACAAAGGCTTGTAAGTGGAATAATTAGCGAAGAAATGGTTTTAACTTTGTGTATTAAAGAAAAGATGAGAAGACCCACAAAGGAAAAACGAAATGAAAAGGAAAGAGGTGGGAATTGGTGCTTTATCACTTACCAATTTGCATTCATCTCACTTTTGATGATTGTTTCTCCATGTGGGTCTTTCAGAACACCTTTTTGCCTCTGCAACCTCTCTCTGTTTCGCACCCACAAAGCCTTCTCAGTAATCAAACAGGCACGCCCCTTCTCCATACAGTGACTCAAAGACATTGCTGAGATTGAGAGCAACAATGGAACATTTTCTCTTCAAATTTCTCGGGGAAAGCTATAGATTAGTGATTTGGGTTTGGAGAGAAGCGAATGTCGTGTTTTGAGCTTCACTTCACTCCTCCATTCCCCTTGTTCTTACATGTTTTGTTTGCTAACTCTGATTTCGAAATGATTAGAGTTGGAAATCAAATTAAAACACTTTGATTAATATTAATCACGACCCCATTTGTTAAAACTCAAATTTCATAAACCTCTCCTCCAATCAAAACTTGTTTTTATGATTTCTTGTCAAAATTCCATTTTTTTTTTTAGTTATAATTAAAATTCAAAGCTTCTTGAAGATATTTGCTATCTTCTTTACAGTTTTGCATAGAGAGAGAGAGACAATATCACCATCATGCAGATAGATCAGATACAAAATATGAAACATTGTCTTAGGAAAGCTTTGTGTGTTATTTATTTATTTATTTATTTATTTATAATTTTTAGTTTTGATTTCTGGGTATTGTTGATGAAGAATTATAGCGTGGGACTTGAGTACAATTATTGAGGGTCATATTATTTCTATCTTTAATGGAAGTAAGAAATAATTTTAAATAATTATAATCATCATATGCTATGATTTTGAGAAGTCTTAATTTTCATAAAAAATGAATCTTTACTTCAATAAGTGATTTAATCACAAAATTACCTTATATATATATAAACTCACAAAAAAAAAAAAAAACATGAAACTAAATCAAACTTTAAGATGACAATGCTAGTAGAGACGAGCTGTTACGCATTGTGAGTCAAATTCATAATTTTAAACATATGTTCATTAGAGAGAAGTTTCTGTACCCTTAAAAGTAATGTTTTATTATTTAATCGATGATCTAAGATCACACATTCACATTGAAATTTAATTAAAATATAATTAGTTCAATTAGGAGAATTTAAATGGTTTAATAAATGAGGTAGAAGAGGGAAATAATTGAATAGATTAGTGTAAAAATGGGCTAAAATGTCATATAGGTGGTGGCCTCGTTGGCTAACATTTCCTTTCAATGCACTCCACTTTTAATGCTAAACTCACCCATCCATCACATCACCAACCAGTTTTCATTATTTCATTATCTGGTTATCGTGTGTGAAAGTGAAATAACTTTTAATTTTTGATCGATGATATATGTCTTAATTAGTTGAGAATGTTCTGACCATTTTTAAACAAATTTTTTGAATTAACTATCAATTAAGTTATTGTTTTGCCAAATGAAGTTGATTGTCTAAAAATTATCTTTAACAAGAACATTAATCACTTTCGAGAACGTTCTACGTAGGTGGGCTCATAAATGATAAACCATGCTCGTTGTACTCATTATATTCATGTGTGTTCATTGAGTGGTTCTTTACTTGAAAGTGTTGTCCCATTGAAGCGTGCACTCTCGGATCCTCTTTTACTTCTCCCTCCAACTCGTTTTTGTTTAAATACGTGTGAGATCACACATCGAATGGAGAGAGAAACGAAACATTTCTAATAAGGGTGTGGAAACCTCTCCCTAATAAACATGTTTTAAAACGTAAGGCTGACGGTAATACATAATGAATTTGGACGGTTATAAATGGTATTAGAGCTAGACACAGACGGTGTGTCAGCAAAGACGCTAGGCCCCTCAAGAAGGTGGATTGTGAGATCTCACATCAATTGGAAAGAAGAACGAAACATTCTTAAGAAACCTCTCTCTAGTAAACAAGTTTTAAAGTTGTAAGACTGACGGCGATACATAATGGATCAAGGCGAGCAAACAAACTAAAAAGTGTTTAGGAGATTGAAATTGGTTCGAATCAATGATTGGAATATAATCAAATAACTGAATCTAACGTATAATATAAGATTCAAACGAACCCGTGTTTTAAGTTTGGCATTTCAAAGTCAAATTGGTTATGTTGGAATAAAAGCATCCAATTATTCAATGTTTAGGAGGAGTTTATGTGTCCTTGTAGTATGTTAGGTGCAACCATTTAATTACTACTAGGGAGGCTGCATTATTCTAATTCTACTCATATAAGAACCCACCTAGGCTCCCAACATTAATCAATATCACAATGGGCATCACATTTCACCATCCAAATATATCTTATAATTGCATAATTCATGGACAACCTATCTCCCCAATTCAATCGAGTGTGTAACGGAGAAATTTTATGGGCAAAAACGCTTAGGACCAAGGGGGCGTAGCTGCTATTTCACCGAGAATCTCTATCGTTTATGCGTGAGGACCTAGCACGAATAAGGCAAATTATTGGATAATCGAAGAAATTTTTTTTGTTACTTGAATGGCTATTCTCCATCTTAGCTTTGTGCTTACTAGCTAGCAACAGATCTACCGTAGACCTAAAGAGCCTCCCCTGACATATGTCATTATTTTTTAACCTAAAAGGTTTGGTTCTTAAATTTTAGAAAGGATCTAACCCATCTCCAAACTTTAAAATGTGTATATTTTTGTGAGACCCCACGTAGATAGGAGAGGAAAACAAAGCATTACTTGTAAAAGTGTGAAAACCTCTCACTAGTAGATGTGTTTTAAAACGCTGACGACGATACGACGATACGTAACAAATCAAAACGTACCATATTTGTGAGATCGTGAAAATCTCACCCTAATATACGTATTTTTAAATCGTGAGGCTGAGTGCGATAAGTAATCAGTCAAAGCAAACAATATCTAGCAGTAGATTTGAGCTATTATAATTATGTATTTAATATGTCTATAAATTTTTAATTTTGTGTCTAATAGAACCTTCACAGAAATTCTAAAGTTTAATAGAAATATATGTGTCGTACGTGATTTAAATTTGTATCCTCAAAAGTCGGGAGGTAGGGATAATGGTCCCCTCTTAGTTTTGTCCTAATTCAATAATTCCTTAAAGTATATATAAATAATACTTCCAATTTTGTATTTTTCTCTAATTTGTCATTCCTAAATTTAAATATTTCAATATATAAAATTTTCCCTTCTTAATTATTCCATTTTTTATTTTTATGTCGTAGCTTCCATTCGTTTTTCTTATTTATAATATTACTCTCATACCGATGCCTTAATCGACTTAAGTTCTCAGGCATATCTAATAATAATTTTGAAATATTAAATTGATTTTAAATTATTAAATGCGTGTTTTAAACCATTTTGAATACAATAAAAGTGATTTTTGATCATTTTAAAATCTCTTAACAAATTTTTAAATATATTTATTAAACCAAAAAAATTTGTGATCAAATAAATATATCATTCACTAAAAAAAACTTAAAAATTAGAATTTGTTATGAAAAGAAAAAAAAAAAAAAAAATCATTTGCCAAACTTCAATAATGGCATACACTTTTTTCACATTTAAAAATGTCGTGGAACGCTAAAAAAAAAATATAATATTATTGTAGTATTAGAAAATTTTTGGCGACCGTTTTGTAGTTGTTCATATATATATATATATATATATTATCGGGATGGCGACAAAATGAGGTGGATAAAACAATTTTAATTTGTCTATATCTTTTTTTTTTTCCTTTTTTGTTGAATTATAAATTTAATTTGACCCATATAGGTTGGACAAAAAATTTAGTTTAATTCTTGATATATTTTTTTTAATTAAATTTATTCTCCATGATTTGGGCTTAACATAAATTTGGTGTTTAAGTTTAGTTTGAATTTGATCCTTAAATCTTGGTGAAATCTTGCAAGTTGTCCTCAAGAGTGTTTTATTCACTTAAAAAGCCCACTTGTGCTCTTTTATTTTATTTTTACTTACCCCTAATAATTAACTAAGACAATTATCCGAGTTGGGTGAAAAAAATATCATTGTCACGATCATATGTGAAATTTGGTATATTACCCACTTCGATTCACGGAACTATTTAATTCATTGAGTTCATCTTCCATATTATTACATTCTTTCATATTTGTATATAAATCATCTTGATTCATGTATGAACATTAGTATTGTGGTATTTACGTAAAAGTTTGTCTAACGTTGTCATGAGATGAGGAATGAGTGTCGTTTTGTATTTGCATAGAGACAATTGAGAGAAACTTTGAAACTAATATTTCGTAGCGTGAGAGATAGACTTCTAAATACGCTGGTTATAGTGATTGACTACCACACTATGTTTACGTAAATTTTTGTGTCTCTTTCGATTTTTTGGTTCGTGGGTGTGTAAATGCAATCGATAAATAAAGTTGGTTGTGAATAAGAAATGTAGAGATAAATGAAGCAAAGAATATAGAAAAGATGTCGTATTATATGGTAATTTTGTGAGAGAAACATATGCTTTTGGAGGGATTAATAAAGTGGCATCCATTTTAATGTGAGAGAGAAAGCGATGCCTTTTGGTGGATATGATTGGCATTGACTTCATTGTCCAAATGCATTTGTAAAGTTTTCAACTTTTCTTTAATATTATATCATTTATGTTGGGACTCTATACTCTATACTATGCCCACCCTTTTCCCTCCCTCAATCAATACCCTTTTCTATCTTTTTCAACACTCTTCTACCCTCTTTTCCCCCATTTTCATCCCTTTAATCTTCATAACCCACCGTTAGCAGGTACTATCGGGGGCTTATAAGGAGTGTTTTGTTTCCCTCTCTCTAACAAACGCGTTTTAAATACCATATATGCATATGGTACGATTTTAGTATATACCCTGGAGTTATTAACCAATAAGATGAATACCCAATTCCCCAGATTTTGACTTTGTTCTCAACATTAAATAATAATGTAGAGATCAGATTTACTTCTTCCCATGTCAATTTCTCGCATGTTCATACTCTCTTTCTCTCTCTCTCTCTCTCTTTAAGCGGTAAAGGATGAAATTTAAAGGAAAAGGAAAAGAAAAAGTCTTCCTTTTTGGTAAGCAAGTGAATGTGACGACAAAAAGAGAGAGTTTACCAGCTTGACACATTCAAAAGCCCTTCCTTTTTCTTTTCTGCATCGATTAAATCACTGTTTTTTTAACTAAAAATCAATCAATCTCTTCCTTCTTTATCTAATTCTTGAGGATTCTATGACAAAAGATAGTTTCTTGGATGCTGAAAGACAATGTGGGTATCTCCAAACCCCTCTCTTCCCCTTTCTAAGCATCCAATGTCTCCTTTATCCCTCTTTCATTCCTTTTGAGGCCACCCCTGCTTTTCTCTTACCTCAACCCTCTGTTTGTTTGATCTCAAATCACCCACATTTTTATATTCTTATTGGGTTTGATCTCAAATCTTATGTTCTTGAGAGATGACAATAAACAATGGAGCTTCTTTTTTGGTATTTGTAGATCTTTGTCTCTATGGATGGATCTCAAAATTTCACCAAGGATGTGTCCTGAGTTGTGAAAAATGATAGCCACCCATGTGACCAGTAACATGTTTTGGTGTTTTTTTTTTCTGGAAATCTGAATGAATTATTGAAAGATTAGGTTTCGTTAAAAAACAAATGCTAAAAGAGACAAATGTAAATGAAACAGATTACTATATGAAGTCAGCTAAGGGACAAGGAAGGAGAGAGCGGTCACCAACTCCCCACTGACATGCCAACAAGAGAAGAGAATGTGGAATTTTAATGGGCGATTCTATTCCTAACAATGGAGAGATTGGAGGTATTGTTATTTGTTTGTCGGTTTATTGTATTTTATTTGCCTCTAAACACTCTAATGAGCTTGTCGTTTTTACCTTCGGTTTGCGGGTCATGAAAAGTTGTCCACTTTCACAGCGTTTTGACATTTAAGGAGTCTACTGAGCTTGAATGTTTTTGTTAACTTTCCTTTTCTTCTTCGACTAAAGCTCTTCTCACAGCCAGCTGCTTTCTACCCTTTTAATGCAAAACCCCACCGCTTACAAAACCCATTGAATCATCTTCATTGGTCTAAAAGCTTGGTTTTTATAGCGCATTTATGGGTTTTATGAAACCCCATTTCACCTCTGTTGCTTGCTTTCTTCAGACGCTCGTGTCTTGAAGTGCCGTATCATCATCGCTTTCTGGTCACTCACAAAAGCTCTGTTTCTGTTGCTTGTTTGTTTATGGTGATGTCCCCTTCTTCTTCTTCTTCTTCTTCTTCTTCCCTTTGTCAGCGATTTACTGATAGAGCTGATTCTCAGATATGCTGTTTCAAGACACTGAAAACGGTGCCAAAATGCTGCAAAACATAGAGATGCCACTGCACAAGTGTTCCCTGAGGTTTGATTCTGATGCTGCTGTGGTTTTCTTTTCTTCAATCTGTGTTTAATTGAGTGGTTTTGTTAGTTATCTAGCAATGATTATTCCTTTTGTTCTGAACACACTTGATGTGGGCTTGAACTGGAAAGACTCCTTGGTTGGTTAAAATAGTAAAAAAGTCTAACAATTTGTTTCTGCTGGCTCACCAAACTTTGAAATCAGTGGTGTATTGAAAGTGATCTTGGTTCTCTGCTTCTAGAGCTGCATCTTTTGTTCTTCCTTGTTCTTCTTCAAGCTTCTCTTCTTCTTCTTCTTCAGATCTGTGATCTTTATACGGTTTCACTCGTTCTACCTTTTCTGTTCTTGGGTGAGAATAGTAGAATATGGACCCACGTCGGTTGGAGAAGCGAACGAAGCATTCCTTATAAGAGTGTGGAAACCTCTCCCTAGTATACGCGTTTTAAAGACGGCGATATACCTGTTAGCGGTAGGCTTTGCCCGTTACAAATGGTATCAGAGTCAAATATCCGACGGTGTGTCAATGAGGACACTGAACCCCTTAAGAGGGTGGATTGTGAGATCCTACATTGATTGGAGAGTGGAACGAAGCATTTTTTATAAGGGTGTGGAAACCTTTTTCGAGTAGACGCATTTTAAAACCGTGAGACTAATGACGATACGTAACGGGTCAAAACGGACAATGCTTGCTAGGTTCAAATATTGAATCTTGGCTCGGTCTTCACACCTATTATTCTGTATCTTCTTAATATGCATCTCAAATGGAATCCAAAGGCCAAGGTCTTGTCCTCTCCATTTCTGCATTTTAATTCTTCTTTGCTGTTTTTGCATTGTCAGCTTTGTAGAGATGGTCAAGGATACTATTGAGGAAGAACAGTTGGATAACTCCTTTGAAGCTTCGAATCGTACGAAGCTGGTAAACATAGCTTGTATAATCCTTCTACTTAACAGTTATGTATCATATTTGAAGTTTGTTTTCCGGGTTGTCCTAGGACGGGAGCTACTTCGACGAATCCGTGAAGACAAAGACGAAGAACTTCCCGAAAACTAACATACACTTCTCTCTTAAACATGAGGTAGGCACAGAAATGTTCTGAACAAGGCTAGATTCTGCAGTTCATCACCTTCATATATTTTTAACTATGTAATGTAGATTCTTCAGCTTGAACAGAGATTGCAAGACCAGTTCAAGGTTCGCACTGCACTCGAAAATGCATTGGGATATAGATCGTCTTCACAAGACAACACGAACGACATCGAAGTACCAAAGGTAACTCCCTTAAAGTGTTGGGTTTAGTACAATATCATAATCTATAACAGCCCAAGCCCACTGCTTAGTAGATATCGTCCGTTTTGGCCCGTTATGTATCGTCGTCAGCCTCACGGTTTTAAAATGCATCTACTAGGGACGGTGCAAGGAACTAGTCGGAGTAGGGCTAGACCCATAGTAGACGCGTTTTAAAACCGTGAGATTGATAGCGATATGTAATGGGCTAAAGCGGACAATATCTATTAGTAATGGGCTTGAATTGTTACAAATAGTATCAGAGCTAGACACCGGGCACTGAATTGATACATATTAAAAGCTGCTTTGATGACTACAGCCTGCCACTGAATTGATAAAAGAGATTGCAATATTGGAACTGGAAGTTTCACATTTAGAACAATATCTTCTGTCTTTGTATCGAAAAGCATTTGATGGACAAATATCCTCTACATCTCCTACCACCGTCGACGAAAAACTAAAATCGCCTAAGAACTCCCCGAAAGCCAAGTATATTGCGAATTGCGTACCTGACATTACGTCGAAAAAAGAAGACAAAGCTGTTCAGTCTGGCTATGATTCTTTTGGAAAGCCTATGAAGGAATATAGGGGAATTTGTGAAGACAAGCTGTTGGACTCCAGCGTTCGTCGTTGTCAGTCATCGCTATCACATTATTCGGTTTGTTCAAAGAGAACTTCTCTTCCAGAAGATTTTTTGGGACAAGATGTACGACCTTGTCTCTCCCAGCCAACGTCCATGGTCGAGGTAACCTCGTATCCATCGAATTTCACTAGAGAATTTGCTCTCTTGGAGACATAAATGTAATAAGCTTATCTCATTCTTTCATGATTTATGGTTCCTCTTCTGCAGTTTGCTCAGAATGCTTCATCCAATCTAACCAGTCTAGCAGAGTACCTCGGTGCTCAAGTTCTCGACCATACTCCCGAGAACGCCAATCGTCTTTCTGAAGACATGGTCAAGTGCATATCAGCCATATATTGCAAACTTTCAGATCCTCCTTCATCACATCATGGTCTTTCCTCTCCAGTTTCATCGTCGTCACCAACCAGCGCATTCTCTCCGCAGGATCAGTACGACATGTTGAGTCCCGGGTTCAGAAACAATCCATCTTTTGATCCACGGTTGGATAATCCTTTTCACGTCGAAGGTCTCAAAGAGTTCAGTGGCCCGTATAGCACAATGGTTGAAGTGCCATGGATCTATAGGGATAGTCAGAAATTGATCGAAAGCGAACACTTGTTACAAGATTTCAGGTAAGCAACATGTGGATGTTTGTATGTAATGTGATTGCTTATTCATCGTATGACGAGTCGTTATTCTCGTACGTTGTCAGGTCGCTTATATCCAAGTTAGAGGAAGTCGATCCAAGGAAGTTGAATCATGAGGAAAAGCTAGCATTTTGGATCAACGTACACAATTCTCTGATGATGCATGTAATGATTTTTCATAACTTGAATTCATTCCTTCTTTTTAGTTCTTCAGAGACAGTCAGGCTATAATATCTACTTTGTTTTCTGAAAGGCATACTTGGCTTATGGTGTACCACAAAACAATATGAAGAAGGTCTTTGTTCACTTGAAGGTAAAACACGAGTCCTGCTGATCCGTTATGATTCGTAAATTTTGTATGATTATCGTGTTCTCACGTTCTTCCTCCGTTCAGGCTGCATATAACATAGGAGGTCAAACAATTAGTGTCCACACGATACAAAGTTCGATACTTGGATGCCGAATGCCTCGGCCTGGACAGGTAAGCTGTGAGATCCCACATCGATTGGAGAGGAGAACGAAACATTTCTTATAAGGGTGTGAAAACTTTTTCCCTAATAGACACGTTTTAAAACCATGAGGCTGGTGGTGATACGTAACGGGCCAAAACGGATAATATCTACTCGTGGTGGTCTTGAGCTGTTACAAATGGTATTAGAGCCATACACCAGATAGTGTGTCAGATAGTGTGCCAGTGAGGACGCTGGGCCCTCAAGGGGGGTGGATTGTGAGATCCCATATCGATTGGAGATGGGAACGAAACATTCTTTATAAGGGTGTGAAAACCACTCCCTAGTAGATGCGTTTTTTAACTGTGAGGCTGACGGAGATACGTAATGAACTAAAGCGGATAATATCTTCTAGCGGTGGGCTTAGGAATGTCGCTGACAAATGTGTAGATAGTTTGAGTTCTTATGATCAACATAAAGTGATAAGTTTCTTCGGTTTGCAGTGGCTCTCTCTTCTTATTCCCTCGAAGTCGAGATTCAAAAGCGGAGATAAACGACAAGCGTACAAAATCCACCGGTCGGAACCCCTTTTACATTTTGCACTTTCTACAGGCTGCCATTCTGATCCTGCGGTATTGAAAACATCTCTGCAAAGTTTCTTGTTTCTGTTTCTTACATAGAGTCATATGTGGTCTTGTCTTAAAGTCTCGGACATTCTGCTGTGTTCCAGGTTCGTGTATACACTCCCAAAACAGTCCTACAGGAGCTAGAGACAGCAAAAGACGAATACATTCGAGCGACATTCGGCATACGCAAGGACAAAAAAGTCATTTTACCCAAGATCATCGAGTTATTTGCAAAAGAATCAAGCTTGTGCACAGCTGGTATGATGGAAATGATCCAAAAGTCTTTGCCTGAATCTCTTAGAAAAAGTGTTTCGAAATATCAAAACGGGAAGTCTCGCAAGAACGTCGAATGGATGTCGCACGACTTCAGTTTTCGGTATTTGATATCCAGGGAAATGGTGAACTGACACAGCAGCTGCTTAAATGATGCTCTCATGAACTGATCCCCTTGAATGGTTTAGAGACAATAGAAGGGTTACATATTTTCTTCCTTCTGTACATACCACAGTCCACTAAACCGAGCGGCGCGGAGAGCAGCAAAAGGGCAGCATCCTGAGGCATTCTCTACCTTCTACATTTTGTAATCTTCTCAATGTTGTGTGTGTTGATACCATCTAGGATTTCATATTTTTTGTTGTAAATAAATTTGAGTTTGAAGCTCAGTTCGTTTGTGATAAATAGTTAGTATATCAATGTATTTTCTTGACGAGTCTATCGAATCTCGGATCGTTCCTCAATATCAACTTCATGGTTGCTTCCAAATATTTAATACAATGGTTACTTAGCCATAAAATTATTGTGACCGATGTGTTTGGTCGAAGTTTTTTTAGTTACAAATACATGGGGTGGGAAATTGAACCTCTGCGTGAGATCTGCGATTGAAGAGAGGAACGAGTGTCAACAAGGATGTTGGGCTCGAAAGGGAGTAGATTGTGAGATCTCATATCGATTGGAGAGAGTAATGGGAGACCAGCAAGGAAGCTGATCCAGGTGGATTATGAGATATCATATCGATTGAAGAGGGAAATGAAGCATTTTTTTAAGAAAGGTGTGGAAACCTTCCTATAGTAGACACGTTTTAAAATCTCGAGAGGGAAGTCAAGAAGGAAAAGGAGTATAATATTTTAAATGTAGTTGAGAATATAAGGTTGAATGTGAAACGGATAAACTGGTTTGTTTATTGGGCCTACCGTCCACGTTAAGCCCAATTCTGCTCCATATTTGTAAATCGGGGCCCAATCTCTCTAAAAATTGGGCCTGGAATCAACGTTAAACCCAATTTGAGTCAGTAGTGGGGTTTCCATAGTGTTGTAAGATGTTTTGTCATCTTGATAACAAAAAAATAAAAAGGACAAACAAAAGGGTATCTAAATGCATATACTTTTTTGGGGTTTAATCATATCATAGGATTCCCATTGGATAAGGATACTCATCCCTTCCTTCCTTCACCACCAGTAAACGTTACCGAAAAAATCATGAGCTTATAAATAAGAAATACTATCTTCGTCAATATAACACATTTTTCAAATAATATCTTACTAACATAATAATAATAATAATTTTGCAAAAACTGGAAAATCATTCCATCCAATTAAAGAAAAATAATTTACAAAAATAGCATCAGGAATAATAACTTAAATTTAAATATATTTTTATTAAAAAAAAAGAAGAAAAAAGAGTGTTTTGTGTGTGTGTGTGTGTGTGTATTATATGCAATGCCAAAGCACCCCAAAACAAATAAGTACTGCTCTGCCCCACTCTGAATCATTGTCCTCTTTTTCTCTCTGGCTATCGTTAAATTACATTTCCACCCATCAAATTCTCCACCCCATTTTAAATCGAGTGAAATTCTTATTTATTCATTTAATATACTTTTTTTTTATTACACTCTTCTATTTATAAATTTTCTACAAATATTATAAAATTGAGCCACCTCCTATCAACAATGATATTTAATATTTACTTTTTTTTTTTTTAATTTTAAATATTAAGATACTTAAATAAATAAAAAGTACATAAATAAATCGAAATCACATATAAATAAAGATAAATAAGGATAATCATAATAATATGATAGTTTAATAAAAAAAATTAAAAGAATTCAAAGTTACGAAATGAAATGTAGCTAGCTTTAAAATTAAATAAGTTATTTTAAAATTATGTATTTATTATTTTAGAGTTAAATGGCAGATTGATTGGTAATAAATCAAATGAAAGAACAAAAAATACCTTTTTATTATATTTGGAAGATCATTGGCGAAGAAGTGTTAGTTATTGGTTTTTATAATATATATAATATAGAGAGAGAGAGAGAGAGAGAGAATTAAATAATAAATTTATTGAGAATAAAGCACGTGGATATGCTTCAGAGACAAGGATCGGCAACTTGCACATAATTAACGTTGGTCAAGTCAATGTCACGTTGAATCGTATATTCATTGTCCCCTTTCTTCATTATTATTATTATATGTTATTTGCTCAAGTCACAAAATCCTAGGAATTCACTATTAAATAACATTTTATTCACAGGGGTTTGTTTAACTATAAATAAATAAATATTTTATATAATATAGCTAAATAATAAAGATAACTTTAAATTATACCTTTTCTTTACAAAATATTTATAAAAGCTTTTAATAATATTTTAAAAAATCTAAAAAAATACCTTTAATTTTTTTTTTAAATAAAAAATATTATTACAATTAATCAAAAATACTTTTAGGCTTTTTAAAAAAAATTAAAATACCTTCTCCATTCTTAAAAACTTTTCAAATATTTTATTAATACTCTTAAAAACAAGATTTTAAACGTACTTAAATGTTTAAAATATTAATTTCTTACTTTAAAATAATTAAATAAAATTATTAGAAACTTTAACTAATAATTAATCTATAATTTGGTGTAGAGATACATGCATGTTTTCGGTTTGTATTCGTTTTTTGTGAGGACTCTAATTATTTTACAAGTAGTTAATGATTCTATTTTATCATTTTATTAAAATTATGAGTACGAAAATTCAAATTTAATAAAATTTTACTTCTTAATTAGGAAAGAATTTTATTGAATATATGTCTACTTTATTTAACAATTAATATTGAATACTATTTCAAAGAATATTGTCGTACGTGAAACTACTAATTTGCCCTTACCCACAAATATATGCAGCTGGCTTCTGACTACTCTATCAATTCTTCCTAATCTGCCTAAGATTAATCAACCCCTACTTAAATACTTTTTAATTCAGCTAAATTGATATTCTTGGAAATGGCATTTTTCTCACATGCTAACGTTATAATCCTTATAAATTTTCTAATTTTAATCGAAGTTGTTAAACGAGTGTCATTACGAAAAATCATTCTAAATATCTCCTCGTAAAGAACAACGAAAAATCTCATATCATTGATGATGACGACGACAAAACAAAAAATTATAGCATAATCTTAAAGTCATGTTGACATCGACTTGGCTAAAACCAAACGTTTTTATTTTTTATTACTTTTATAGTTTGGTAGGTCGGTTTTAGCTATATATTCCAATTTTTCTAATTAAAAATATTGAAAGTTGTATGTGTTGAGGATTATTGAGATGAGTAATCCTACGTTGCCTAGTTAAAAAAAATACTCATGGGTCGTAAGTAAGAACATCATCTCTATTAATACGAGACTTTAGAGTTTGGTCAAAGTGAACAGTATTGCACTAATGTAGATGCAATACTTATTTAAAGTTACTCGAGTATTGAATAAAAAGTTTATTTCGTTCGAGGACTGTATCTCGGTTAAGGGAATAAAAATAGGAGTGGCAAGTTGAGGTCCATCAATGGTCCTCACTATCTCTTCCCCCACTACGTTATGAAGCATTTGTGTCCAAAAAATGATGTATGGAGACCAAAATTTAAGGGCTGGACCTTGAAACAGCAACCAAATGGACCATTTAATATTAATCAACCAATTATGTCCTTTCACTTTCCTCACTTCTTCCAATATTCTCCTTTGCCCATGCCTTCTTTATCCATTCCACATTAATCAAAATAATGTTTTTTTTTTTTATCCTTTTAAAATAAAAATATCGCATAAATAAATGATTTATTTAGACATTCAATTTTTTTTTCATTATTTCAACCTAAATAATAATGATAATAAAAGAAACATTCTTCCAATTGTATTATTTTCTCTAATATTTAATATAGAAAAAGAAATAGAAGATAGCCAAAAATTTTATACCGATTATATAGTTTAGATCTAAATTATTTTATATCTAAATTATACCGATTATAATAATGGTATAATTATTAATCAAATAATAGCCATGATATATACTGAAAACTATATATATATTCTATAAGCAAAGGGTAAAATTGTAAATTCATCTCAGAAAACCGACATAAAAAATGAAAAAAAGACTAATTTATTTCTATCGTTTTATTTTTGGAAGTGCTATAATCTTAACTGCTATTTTAAACAATAAACGAAGATCCAAAAGTCCTATTGTTGTTTACCTGAAAAAAAAAAGAAAAAAAAAAAAAAACTAACCAAAATATCTAAACCAACCAGTTCCTATTTCCCCAATATTTACACAATAAACGCACGGATTTACCAAAAACGACCTACTCAGGAATCGCCGTCAAATTCGCCGCGAATTTTTTTCTTCCACGGCCGGCGACTACTCGTTTGCGACTCTTGAGTTCCTTAGCCGTGAAAACCACCGGAGACACTGATCTCCGGCGGTTGCCATATTTGTCTCCTGCGCCACGTTTCATGAGTGCAGCGCTGGCCTTGACGGCCAATGCGGCCATTTCCTGGGGCTGAAGCGGCTGCTTCAGCCTACTCAATGGCAGTGCAAAATAGAGCTGTCCGAGTTGAAGCTCTTCGTCGTCGCCAATGGCTAACAAGGCGTCATCGAAATCCATATCGTCGGAGTTGCATATAAAGCACGACGGATTCTTTTGAAGAACGTACGAAACCTTGATTGGATAAGAAAATTCCTGCAAGCTTCCGTCGTGAAGGATCAGTCTGGCGGTGGCCACTGAAGTAGATTCCGATGAACTGCAAATACCCATTAACGGCGGCGCGTCGCGGCGGAGAGAGGAGACTGCGACAACCAGGGGATTTGGGAGGCGCTAGGGATTGGGAACGCTGATTGTATTTATATAGGGAAGGTGGGGCTCACGGTTTTTAAACTGCGTGCACCACGTAGGACTGGTCAAACAGTAATGTGGGCCCCCGTTTTTTTTTTTCTTTAATTAATAGTGGGGACTGCCAGGCTGGGAGTTGGTCGTGACAGGTTGGATGGGATTTGCATTGTGTACTTCCAATAATGACCCTACTCATTATATTTATTACCTAACCGATGTCAATTATTCATTTTTTCGCCGTAAAAAATCAACGTTTTAGTTAAAAAGGTAACGGTTAAAATTCTATTTTAGTCTAGATTTATTTTAATTATTATTGGTTCAGTTGTGCAGAATAAGAATTTTGTTTTAGTTTTCGAAGTCTACAAATGTCATTTCACATCCATTATTTTTTATTTCGAAATATTTTAAAATGATATTTTAATATATTTGACCTGACTGACGTGGAATTTTTAATCGATTTGGTTAAATATAATATATTTTATTTTGGCATTTCCACTTTCCCTTCTCCCCTCCCCTACCTTCCATCTCCGGCCAGACAGACCACGACTAGCCAGGACCAGACCGTGCCGCCGCCGCCGCCGCCGCAATGCTATGTCCGCCGGCGCAGAGCCTTCAAAGAAAAGTTACTTATTTGATTAAAGAAGGCGTAGTTTGGGGGAGGGGGTGTCCCACAAAAGAGCAGCGACCACCGTCGGAGTCGAATACAAAGTACCTAATAATAAAGACATTCCCATAAGTTATGGAGTTCAATGAACATTTTAAGGACAGCACTGTCCCATTTTCCAGAGTTTTCTTTGTCTCTTTTTCTTTTCCTTGTACAGAGCAGCCAATGCTAATCTAATCTAATCTAACTAATCTAATTTCCACATGCCTCACATTCATTATTATTTTGCTTTTTAAATCTCATCCATTTTTAATATTCTATTTAATTATTTGATCTTATTTTTATACCAGATTTCGTTTAATAATCTAATGTTATCTTTCTTCAGATTGTGTGTGAAATCCTCTCTATTAAACGCGTTTTAAAATCAAAATCGTGAGACTAGCAATGGCACATAACACATCAAAGCGAACAAATATCTAGGACAATAACATAAATAATTTATCTTCAATACTCACAGAACACTTATGATTATTGGATTAATTTTTTTTTACAACTGTCCAATCCAATTTTGAAGAATTGGACAAATTTATGCAACAGAGTGAATAAAGAAAATCAGAACCTATAATTCACAGTTTTTTTTTTTTTTTTTTTTTTTTCATATACAGTTCTTNTTTAAGAAGAAAAACTCTATAAAGATGGAAGAAGCCAGAGATTGAAGAGTGAAGAAACAAGAGAAAGAAACCAAGACAAGAATGCCATTACTGCAGAAAGCCGATATCTATTGCAAAGCTTTGCTGAGCAATACGAAATCCCGGCTTCGAGCAAGATATCGGCGACACTGGCTGTCGAGCAAGCAGCACCCAAAGACAGAAATGATAGAACCTATGACATAACATACAAAGTGTGTTAAATGTTTTTCCCTTCATTTTGATATCAGAAGGAGAAACAACAAAGAACAAAGATGTTATATTTTGTTTCCTAGACGATATTTCCCGTACCCAATCTCCGGTGACGATGATCGACGTTACTCGTGTTTGAGGAGGTAAATGCCTAACAAAAACAGAATAGCCATCTACGACTGCCAATGTCAAACTCCAAGGAACCATCAAACCCATGACTGTCACCAGATAGCTGGGGGAATCAACATGAGCAATCACAAAGTTTCCTTCAGATTTTGGATCTTCATATATGTTGAACACAACTCACTGTGGGAAACACTCGCTCTCTTTATTAAGACCAATCGAGAAGAGAATACAAGACACTCTGTAGAATACTTCTGCTTTTTATTGTTTTTAGATTTCTTGGATGAATAACCTAGGTAGGGTGGGGGTATTTATACTAAGAGTAAACAATCTATATTTAACCAATCTAAATCTAGACCTAACCGATTTGAATCTAGACCTAACAAATTGAATCTTTCTCCTAAAATATCTACATCTCTTTCTCCTAAAATCTCTACTAAAATAAATATACTGGGCTCGTACAATTAGGCTTGACTCTATTGGGCTAGTACAATTATTGGGCTTGACTCTATTGGGCTAGTGATGATATTTCAACAATATATTTTTCGCAGGTGTATGTATGTATGATCAGGGAAAAAAGAAGAAAAAAAAACCAGAAAATTAGCTCAAGTTTTCATCATTTATGCTCTCCTGGATGAGCATCTTTCAGAACTCCCTCCCTCCTAAGATGCAATTCTAATTAACTCTCCAAACATATTAAACTTCATGTTCAAACAGTTGCATCCAGTCATAAGAACACCTAAGAAGTGGATGCAAACAAGAAATTTTCTCCAAACAACTTGCAAACAAGAATTCTCGACCATGTTCATCTATCTATATCAGAAAACTTTGTTTGATCAGAGAATTATTCCATTGCAGTTCATCATATTACAAACATCCAAACCATTCTGTAAATTGTAACCTATCTAGTTTGAAATGATTTCAGTAGTATAATACATATTACCCTGTCAAAGATAGCCAGGGAAAAGAAATGCTACATAAAATGGATGAGCAATCTAATATCCACACCCACATGGGTTATTTCTTAAATAGGTTGCCACTATCAGTTCAGAAGTATCTAAATCCATAACTTGGGGGAAAACACATGGTTGTCTATAATTCATTGATCAATCCCCAAGACAGAGTTTGTATAGGCAGTAATCAAACATTTGATACACTAATTTACAAAATGCATATATTGAAATTCTAGTTAGGCTATGAAGCTAACACAACTTGCTACTTACAAAAAGTTATTACAAGATTAAGCCGATGTAAGGACTATTGATCCAGTCGTGATCAGAAAACGAGAACAAAAACAACCAAATAGGAGAAAGTAGGAAGAAAGAAATTGTGATTACCAGAAAGCCGTATAGCTATAGAACTCGATTTCGAGACACATGAAGACGAGGGAGGCCGAGGCAAAGATCGCCTGACCAAGACGGAGTGCCAAGCTTGCGCTTGTGCCCAATGCCCCCGGAAGCTCTTCCATTTTCCTCTGCGACTATTCTACGCCACAGCCACACTCCTCGATCGTAAAACCATCACTCAGAAATGGTGGGGACTAACAAAATCTGTACTGAAATTGGGTTTGAAGACCTTGAAATCGAGAAACGGAATTGGGTTGGGTGGGTTTGTTTGTCGGGCTGGGAAAAGAAAATGGATTCTCGGAAGACGAAAGATCGGAAAGGGTATGGAAATGGGTACGCTGCTGCACCCTGATCTTGTTCATCCAGATTAGCCGGCTTTCTGATTTCGATTTTGGAGGAGCTTTGATTGTAAATTTGTAATTTATAATTGGAAATTAATTGTATAAATTTTAATATATGACGAGTTTTTTAAACATCTTTATTTATTTATTTATTTATTTTATTTATTTATTAGGGAGGGATGGAAAAGGGAAAAAAAGAACAACAAAAAACCGTCAAGTCAAATCTGTGGAGTCTAAAAATCCAGAAATAAATTTATCATATTTTAATTAAAGGTTTTCATCAAATATTATAAAAGGTATATTATTTTTAGATTGGTTAAGTTTATTATTTTTTTCAAGCTAAAATATATATGTAAATTTTAAAATTGGAATGTTTTGCATATATTATATTCTGTCTCAAAAATAATAAAAAATATATATATTGATCAAAACTAATATATATATATATATATATATATATATATATATATATATATATATAATATTTAATACTTTATTTTAAAAATGCTTTTAAACTTTGAAAAATAAATAATTTTCAACTTTCACTTGATACTCTAAAATTTTTAAAAACTTTAAAAACATCAGTAAACTCTTTTTAGAGTTAAAAAACATCCTGATTATTAGTACCACATTTACAAATTTGGAGATTATATACGAAGCGTAGGTAGACCGTTTTCGTCTCTATATTGACAGTAAGATTTTTTTGAACGGTTTATTATATAAAGGTAAGAGATGTTAATGCTCATTTTAAAATTTTATAGAAATCTCTTTTAATATAATATTAACACTAAGGGTATATATTTTTTATTTTTTAAAAAATTAAAAGGTATTTTTGAATTAAAGTACTCATGGTTATTATTTTTAATTTAAAGGTATTATTAAAGCTTTTAAAAATTTATGCTTATTTTGAGACAAAATACATTAAAAAAATATTAATTTGATTTTCGTAAGTTATACTTGTGTTTTTCACAATTCTTTTCCTCAACCATTTGAATTATTAATTTAATCCTAAAAACAAAAACAAAATTTTAATTTTTAATTTTTAAAATTGGTTGGAAATACAAATGGTGTAAGTAATATTTATAGTTTTTGAGCATATTTGTTGGGTTATTATTAATGCCAACTACTTAGAAACTAATTTAATGGGAGAAATAATAATCAATAGCTCCCACTATGTCCATGTTCACCAAAATATCATATAACTTTATGCTGTCGACCAGACACAATAAGGATTCGCAATCTTCTCCACTTGAATGCGAAGCTTCCCTTTTTGTGGCTATAATATAAAGTTATTATATATATACTTTTTGTTATTTCCAACTCAAATGTGTGGTTGTCTTTTCTGATTGCGTCAGCCATTGGAGAGAGAATGTCTATTAGCCGCAAGTTTGAGTTGGTACATGAATTATCAAAGAAGAACATAGGAGATACTCTTGTTTGAAACTCCAATATTCTATCTTGACGTTGATACAAGAAAAATAGAGAGGAAAAGCTCTCAAATCTCGTCTATATATGGCCATGAAAGTTGTTGTGGATTATAATTGGATACCTAAAGAGTGAGTATAACAATCCAAGCTCATCACTAGCCGATACGGTTATATTTATGTTTTTTCTTTCGGACTTTCCCTCAAGTCTTAGTGTTAGGGAGATGTTTTCACACCCTTATGTTTCATTCTCCTTCCCAGCTGATGGGGATCTTACAATCTACCTCCTTTACGGCCTAGCGTCCTCATTGACACTCATTTCCTTTTTCAATCGAGGTAAGATCTCTCAATCTTCCTCCTTCAAGATCCAACATCCTTGTCGACATTCGTTTCTCCTCTCTAATCGCTCTCTAATCGACAGCTACCAGTTGGCGGATCTAATCTTGAATTGTGAAGCAAATATATGTTTAAGACGAGTGGAAGGCACAAGATTTTATATGCAAACTGGATAAAACAGAACCCCCTTTTATCGTTTCTCTCCATAAGAAAGTTTAGCAGCTTTCCCCTTTTAACTTACAAGGAACAATATGCAATCATAAAGGAAGAAAGAGAGGCGGCCTAAGAATCGAGCTGAGCGTACCAGACACCCTGGATCTTCACATCCTTTGGAGCTTTTGCCCCCAAATCAGTATCAGAGGGCTGAATGCTCTCAAATACACCAATTACTTCACCAGTCTCGGGCTTGCTCTTGGTGACACTCAAAGTGATTTTGCCTGTTGAAGATGAAGCATTCTTGACGTTTTCTTTAGCAAGTTCTTCTTCATCACCTCTTCCTCCAGCAGGCAATGCAACAGCGTTGTCATACCCGGTCGAACCTCCTCTTCCCTTTGGGTCCAAGAAAGATGAGCCACGGTATGATGGGACCAAGAAGTCTCCTCCAAAGCTCTCTGGTTTTCCAGAGGCCACCAGCTGTTTGATGGTGAAGAGGAAAGGGACACGCTCGCCTCCAGGTAACTGGACAGTGACAGCAGCATAGTCAATGCCATCTTTCTCCTCAAACTTGATGGAACCATCAGAACCCACTTCAAAGGGTCCTTCAATCTCATCCAGGGTGTAAGTTAGGCGAGTCATGAGCTTGGTGTTTTGAAATTCTGGTGGGGAGTTCTTGTTCACTCCCTCAGCCTTCACAGTGAACGAAGTTGGCTCCAGACAGAACTTCTTGGCTTGGTATTTCCCAGGCTTGAAGGCAAATGACTCGACTCCTCCATCAATGGTTGGGCACTGGTTTGCTGTTCCAGTTCCCTTCACTTCAAGGTATGTCTTGCTCTGGATTTCATCAAAGGTGAGTCTCTTTGGCACTCCTTCAGCCCCTGCTCCCTGGAAATACACGAAAAGCCTCAAACAGTTCAGATGCTCACCAAGTTGTAGCATTACACTTGCATACACCAAGTCTACTCAGTCAGGACAGTCCTTGAAATTTTAGACTCTACTTTTAAAAGATTTGTATCTAATAGATTCCATATTTTATTAATTTACAACATACCTAATACACAAACTATATGTTATTTAAGGATTATGTGATTCTTGCATAATAATGTTATGTAAGTAATTAAGTAAACAAAACGAAACTCATATATTAGCCTCCAGTTTTGTCGTAATCTTTTATCTAAACTCAATTACTTCCTAAACATACAAGGCCACTGTAAATTGGGATCTTCAAGAAAATTGAGCATTAAACGGATTCAAATGCTTGCACCACTTGGATCAAGAGTTTTCATCCTTTCTTTAGTAAGAAATCATCACTAAGTTACCAAATCGGAGATTATCAACTACACACTCTGAACTAGAATTAGTTTCCTCAAGAAGTGTCAATTTTGTGCGAGATAGAACTGAAAGAAGCCGATCAATATTAGCGACTAAATTCAGCTGGCAAATTAACGTACTCAGGACCGAAACGATCCTAAAGTCACTCAAAACATCGAGAATAATAACAAACAAGACCGTAAGCAAAGCAAACCTCCATAAGCAAAGAAAGGGCATACCGAGACTACAAGAGCGGAAGTGGCAAGAGCGAAGCCGGCGATCTTGGCGGCATCGGCGAACTTCCGAGAAACTTCTTTGAGATCGGAATGCAGAGAGCAGGTGAGTCTAGCTCCGGCAGATTCAAGGCCAAAAGCTTTAGAAACGGTCTGAGAAGATCTGAGTTGCGAGGTGCCGCTCCTGGCGGAGACGGCCAATTTGGAGGGTTGAATGAGCGTAGCTGCCGCGTGTACTGAAGCCGCCATTGCTCTGGAGACTGGTGTCTCTTCGTGTTCCCAGAGGAGAAAATGAAATGAAGCCTGCTCCGGCGACTGATACTGAAACTATAATAACGGGCAGAGTAGGAAGGTTTTGGGAATGAGAGGACAAAACGATTATGTGGCTTTGGTTAGAGTAAGATAATGTATTGGATAAGAAGAATCTCATTACCTGATTGCATGCTTCATAACTGGTTCTGTTTTTTCCACGTGGCATACACCTCATTTGCTACTCGGATATTCCTATACCCTTTTAATTTCTTTTTTTTTTTCAATTTCATCAAAATCTAAATATTAAATTTTAGATTAAAATTTAAAACTTCTGACAATTACTATTAGGTACTTTATATAAAACAATCGGTATTTGTAAGAATCCTAACCCATACCTAATAAATATTGTCCGCATTGGCCCGTTATGTATTGTCGGCATACTTAAAGTCTTCTAGGAGTAGGTTCCCACATCCTTATAAAAAATATTTAATTCTACTCTCCAACCGATGTGGGGTCTCATGATCCATCTTCCTTAAGGCCACGCGTCCACGCTGGCACACTGCTAAAACGAGTCTTCTAGGAGGAGATTTCCACACTCTTATAAGAAATGTTTAGTTCTATTCTCCAACCGATGTGGGGATCTCTCGATCCATCTTCCTTGGGGCCAGCGTCTTTGTTGGCACACTACTGAAACGTGTGTCCCAAGGAGAAGTTTCCACGCCCTTATATGAAATGTTTAGTTTCACCCTCCAAACAAACGATATGAGTTCCCACGATCCATCTTTCTTGGGGCTCAGTGTCCCCGCTGGCATACTGCCCGGTATTTGACTCTGTTACCATTTGTAACAACCCAAACTTATAACTAATAGATATTGTTCGTTTTGGGCCGTTACATATGGCGTTTAAAAACGTGTATGATGGAGAGAGATTTTCAGGCCTTTATAAAGAATGTTTGGTTCTCCTCTTCGAATGGAGTGGGATCTTTGCTCCATCAAGAAATAATAAAGTTGAAGTTAATACTGATCACAAATGCTTTTTGTAGTTTAGGATTCAATTGCATGATAAAAGAATAAGAATCCAAAACAACCCTTTATCAAACACAACAACAGGACACTGATGAACAAGAAGTGGTGGAAAACTAAACAGAGGACCATGATGCTAACCTGGGAAATGTCGTGGAAAGAAGAGCCTCAACACCACTGCAACGAAGCCAATCCATTTCCCAGCATCCCCTCGTAAGGAAATCAAGAAGAAACACGATACTGTGAACATTTCAAAACCATAAATCAAACCAGCAAGGAAATGAGAGTGACTGTCACCTCAATAAGTCGGACAAGAAGAGAAAAGTAAGCATGTTAGTTCTCCAGTTTGTGCGATCAAAAATCAACAAGTAACTACATAATGATGTTAGAAACATGATATTTAGAAGCTCACAAACTGTGTCCGGAGCAGATGAACCCAAACAAGCCCTTGCATTACAAAGCACTCACATGGCAGCAAAGAAGTATCAATTACACCAAGCTTGGTGGCTGCAATTTTAAGCTCATTGATATCAGAATTAATCATCTCCTCCATTAAGGGGATCACTATTCAGAGCCAAATATGGCATCCTGGCCTTCATCGACCTCCATCTAAGTTGCACAGGAAATGCCCAAAGCCAATAAGAGGGAGCAGTGAAACTTACCATTCATAGGGTCTTTTCTGTCTAGGTGTAGGTGCTCAGATTGTTATGCCTTTCGTGCTGTAGAAACTAACCCGACAAGGAATTTCTCCATTTCATATGAAATGAGAAAGTTTTTTCCAGAAGAACTGAGACAAAACAAAGAGAATTGGAAGTGGCAGAGGCAGTGCGGCATTTATACAAACACCTGGAGTGCATGTTTGTAGTTTCAAATTCAAAGGAACTGGGTCATAGCAAAATGTAACGAGGAAACAAAAAGCCAAGGAAAAAAAAGAACATAATGATGAAGGGGAGGAACATGAAGAACAAAGAGGAAGGGTAGAAAGTAGATGGGCTTTGTTTGAGTGAAAATGATCAATCATGAACCAAAGCGCATGCAATTATAAGAGCCACTATTTCTTGGATTCTTTTACACCTAAAATTGAAAGCGTTCTTCAAAAGTGGCGCCGCCAATAATCACTTTTTTCACTATTGCTTTACCAAACCCTATACCAGCTCTTCACGACGAATTACTACTCAAGAAAAAGGAAGAAAAAATTTAAGAACTTTTCAAGAGGGAGGAAAAAGAATTAATTTATAGGTCAATGGATGATGATTGATGGTTTATTAAGCTTTATCCAACCTCAAAAAGTCCATCCATTATCACATCACAACTACTTTTACTAATGAATTCATTTTTATCCCATATAAAGTTCCTTTTATATTACCATTTTATATTTAGAATTATTTTTATTCATTTACCCAAAATATTACGGAAGAATTGGTTCACAAATAACAATGAGGGGCCACGTGTCATGCGGTGATTCTAATTTAATTAAGGTATCACTGAAACACGTGCCACAAAACGGTGAGTGGAAGCAACAAATTTGATTACCCATCACAAAATTTGGAAAATTACAACTCCCAATTTAACCATAATAATAATGATAAAAGAAAATGTTCCTACTGCTGATGGTGGTGGTGTCGTCCTCTCCGCCCACCCGCAACCGCTGATTCATGCGAATCACAAACCTGAGTTTTGAACTTACATCCAAACCGTCTGATCAACGATCCTCGCCATCGACCTCCAGGGTCTTGTGGACCCGTGGCCTTATCCTTGTCGATCTTCTCGATCACTTTCTTCATCGTCGAGCACTCTCTTTCAAGCTGATGCACCCGCGTCCTCATGCTATCCATGTCTAAGCGAAGCATCTGATTCTCCCTCACTGTCTCTCTCCACGTGCCGTTCTC
Organism: Cucurbita moschata; assembly: GCF_002738365.1. NCBI lineage: Eukaryota > Viridiplantae > Streptophyta > Magnoliopsida > Cucurbitales > Cucurbitaceae > Cucurbita > Cucurbita moschata. The sequence continues at coordinate 454,988 of NW_019268531.1, forward strand.
GTGCGCTATTGGCCCTGGAACTTCCTCCTCCGTCTCCTCTCCCACTCCCCGTTGCAACTCCTCCGTTTCGGGACGGGATACGGCTGAGAATCTTCCGGTATCCGCCGGTACAGACTCCGCAGCCATGAGTGTTCCAGCGATGGCGTGACGGAGCTGCAGCTGTTCAAAGAACAGCACCTGCACTACTGCTCGTAGTGGAAGGCGGTCGTTCTGAGCGGCGTGGGTGCATGCCTCTAATGTCAGCTTTTGGCAGTCCATTACTCCGCAGATCTTCTCGCGGTCTGTTTCGGATATCCATGGATGTGCCTGTCAAAAGAATTTACATAATTGAGTAACTTATACCGATGGAGGATTTTGAGATCAATGCAGGGTAGAGATTAGGAGATTGCTTCTTGCGAACCTTGAGGTACACATCGACGGCTCGGTAAACACCGTCGTCGAAGAGCCTAGCCTGTTCAGGGAGAGAAATTGCGAGGTTGTAGAATTTTTCCGTCTTCAGATTGGCGTCGGAGGCGATCTCCGCGAGATATCCATCTATCAATTTGCCGACGAGCATTAACGCCGGCGATCTGAGACCATCGTCCTCAGCTTGATTAGCTTCAGTGACCTCTTCATTTGTCTCGTCGAGTCCATCCAAGAAGTAGGATAAGATCCTCTCTGCACAATCAACGTCATATAAGGTCTCGTTCAGATATGAATAACTCGGAATCAGAAGATCGTCCAGTTTTGCTTGTTCGAGTTGCGATCCTATTTTCTTCTCTAAAGCAGCTTTGCAAGCTTCCGAAGCATTCAGTATATTGGCCGTCCTCAGTAATCCGAAGAGGAACCTTGTTGCAGTTGAAGTTTTGGAGCTCTTCTCTAGTGGAAGATTACTGATTATGGTCTCTAACAACTCCTTTTGTTCAGTCTCCGTAGGCATACTAGACGAAGAGGAGGAAGGCAACGACGGCTTCCGGTTCGACCTGGATATGCCTGGAATATATTTCTTGGCGTAGTTCATTAAACAGCTCTCAATAATCTCCGAGCTTACTTTCTGATCTCTCATGGAGAAAATCAACCGCTTAAACAGAGGCAGACTCAGCTGTGCGAGATCCTCAAACCATGAGATTCCCTTGCTTCCTCTACCACCGCTCTTCTTTCGCCCTCCGGTTTCGATTCCATTCCACAGCATCTGCTTCGAATGATCTTGAGCGCCAGTGGCTTCGTCACTGACTGGCCATCCGAACAAAGCGGGATCGGCGGAAGGCGCTTTTGAAGCGATCGAAGCGATACATCTCTGCGTAATGCATAGGGTCTCGGCTTGAGGCATTACAAGCTCACAAGATTTCAGCGTTTTAATCGACTCTTTGATGCTTTTGAGTACGGTATGGGAGAGGAATCTCTCAGTTTTTGAGATTAGGTTTTCTTCGCTGTATTCTTCCGTCATTTCCAGAAACTCTCCGGCGCAGCGGAGAGGAGCGACATTGGAAGAGTTGAGGTCTATCTTCACGCCGTAACAAAACTTCGATGCCATTTCGAAGATCTCAGAGCCGCCGGGGAAATCAGAGAGCACTATGTGGAAGTGATCTTCCTCAACTTCGTCTTCTTCCTGTTGTTCTGCTTCGGCAGTTTCATTTTGATTTTCTCTGGTAGGAGTAGTGTAGTTGGCTTCTTCTTGCTCAGTTATCAAATTGTGAAGTTTCCGGCTCTTAGACATCAGAGGAAACTGAAAATTTACAAATCCGTAAGGCCAGAACTCAAGAGGAACTATCCGAAACAACCAAATCAACCAAGAAAGAAAAGGAAAAAAACTACTAATCAAGTAAGTTCGAGATTTAGAAGGCGACCTTGTGGAGATGGAAAGCCATATCATCCACTTCGATGACAATGTCGCTCGGTAAGCCAGTGGTGCAGAACCTGCAAAAAGAAAACCCAAAAAATACCTTCCCAATCAGCACCATTGACATGGGAGCTTTAGCCGAAGGTGGGAAAATGGGGAAGGAAGACATGAGAACTCACCATGCTTGCCTCTTAGAGCTGGGGTTCTCTGCAGCAGCTTGTATTTCCGTTGCCATTTTCTGCACACTGCCCCGAAGAATCAGTCCCTGAAACTAGAAAACCAGATCCATTTCTCGCAGAAGCTGGAGAAGTCCGAAGGCACAGAAATCTGCGGGGGGTTTTAGAGGATGAAAACAAACAAAGAAACAAAGAAACAAAGGGAAAGAAGTAAGATCTTAGAGGACTGTTTGTGTTTGTGTTTGGATGAAATGGACTTCTCTCCGGAAGAACAGATAAAAAGGAAAACGACCAGTGATGGAGAGAAAATTGTTTGGTTGTGCTTTAGCTCGTTGCGATTGCCTTTGCTGAGAAGAATAAATCTGACAAATAGCATCAAAAGGCGAATGCCAAATGGGAATTTAAAGAAGAACAGAAAAGAAAAGAAAAAAACCCCTCTTCTCAGATCGGACAAATGGGGGGTTTCAACAAAATTTCCTTTTTTCTTCGCTGCTCTTGGTCTACGAATCAGGTCAGTATCTCACCCGCTCCATTTTAGACTTCCATCAAATAATTAATTGATTCAATTCCTTTCTTCCCCATCGTCAAACAAAGGAAACCGTAGGCTGGAATTCATGTTTTTCTGCTTCTTTCCATTCAATTAAAGAGTTTCTTGCTTTGCCACAAGCCTAATTTCTTGAGGGTCGGTTACCTTTTATTTTAAGAAATTAATGGCAGCTTTTTTTTTTTCTTTTTTTTTTTTTCAACACAAAGTTTTTAATTGCATATTATTACCCACTATATTTCTTTTTTCTTCTTTTGTCTAAACTACTTGAAGTACTTATTAAACTTTATAAATTATAATTTTTAAAGAGAATCCTTTTTTCAAAACTGATGCCACATATATTTCACTAAAAAAAACTCTCATATTTACTTTTGTAACGAGTAAATTTAATAAAATCTCATGAAAAAAATATGTGAATATGAAAGGGAACTGAGTTGTAAAGGTAATATATTTTTTTTTTTTGTAAATAGGGGGAGGCCCATTAATGTGACATTATCACTTTCTTTAATTTCATAAGAAACAGCTAGGGAATGCCAACTTGGGGGGGTTAGTGCTTTTAGGTAAGTGATTGAATATTTTATTTTAGTATACATTTTTCCAGATTTTAATATGGGGGGCGTGGAAGGATGGCAATGGCTCTCACCTCTTGTATCTATAATTGTTTCATGCAGAAGAGCAGCTGCTGAATCACAAATCTGGGTTTTACACACAAAATTCAATGCTTCCCTTACCCACCCACCCACCGACTCTGCCCATTTCAAAAGCTGCCGCTGTACTCTGGTAAGCTCTCTCTCTCTACTTTTTATGAGATGGATGAACTCACCCAATGTGATTTAGATTTTTCAATTACAAATTTGTGTAAATTTTTTAAAAGTAGATTGGTTTATTAGAAATAGGCTTGAAAAAATGCAAACTATAAGAAAAATATATTAGAATCTTTGGGACAGCTAGTATGAGTTATGAATGCCCCAAGTGGTAGTGTGACCTAAGTGGGAGGGAACTCATAATGGCAGCCTGCCTGCCCAGATCAGATGAGACTATGCAATTCACCAATATAATGGGAATATGAAGTGGGGGCCATATGAAATATGTGAACCCAATCCAAAGATTTATTTCTTTCTTTTCCATAATAATAACATCACAAGAGACTAAAAGCTACGAGAAGTTATTAATTATCAAAATTTGATGTATAAAGGTTCAAATATAACATAAATCAAACATACCATTGAGCTGTATTGGTATGCAATAATGTCCATCTTAAGGCATGGGACATTAATCATAAACAGTAGAAATCATATGAAATATATAATTATACAATGATTTCAACTTTAATATAAAATTCAAAGGGGGATTATTGGATAGACAGACAAACCCCACTTAATTAACAAAGTGAATCTTCTCATTAATTATTTTCCCGTTTTTTTGGGGTGGAAAATCTTGGATTGAATTAAAAATACATAAAGAAGATTGCAGAATTGTAATGAGGGAATCCAGTAATTATTGAAACCACATGGTTTGGATTAGGAAAAAAACAATTGGTCTCAAAGAAGGGAAGGAAGACAATATAATGCCAAAAAAAAGTTATATTACCAAATTATAAATGTTTTTCTTCAGTTAATTTACATAATTATATATTACAAATTATAAATTCTTCGGTTGAATTATTATTATATAATTGTAAAACCAGAAACGACATAGGCTAGCAGTAAGTAAGTATATCCTAAAGTAGTTGCAATTCAAAAATCTGAAGTGGGTAAAGCACTTTGAAATGAAGAGGGGGAAACGTCCAAAAGGGCACAAAACCCCACAAAATGCAGCTAAGTTATGTGGGCACAATGCACAAAAACTGAGCATACAGATTCTTTGATTAGTTTATTTATTTGTTCATACGCATTATTTCATGGCAAGGAAGCACGTAGGTCAGCATGTATGTATATATACATATTATCTTACTCATAGTTGAAGCATTTTCCACTGAAATGCTTTGAATCACAGCACAAATTGGGGCAAGATTGTCTCCAACACAATGCGTGCCCCTTTTGGGCCCTCTGATTGATGAAGAAACATGCATTGATTAATCAAAAAGACTACTCCGTTGGAACTTGCTTTAACAAGGGCTCAATCAGGTTTCAAATGCCTCTTTCCTCTGGATCTACTTTTGATTAAAAAAAAAAAAAAAAAAAAAGAGATTTAGACATGAGAGGAAGTTAATGAAAAGTAGATAAAAGAATGTTAGGTACAGTTGAAACGTGCATTTTGGTAGTTTCTAGATAGAATTTGAATAATGCCAAAGTGGGTTTGTATGAGGGAAAGCTTTGCATCTAGTAACGTGTGCGTATGTGTGTGATTAGATGGGGACATGAAGTCAAGGGTGGGCGTTGGCGTTGGCGTTGGCACAAATCTAAGGCTTTAGTGGGTTGCTGGTTACCACATGCTCCCAGGAACCTCTCTCCACAATCCTTGCAGCTTTGCTTGCAATCCACAAGAGAACCACAAAATTGCATTCATGTGGATCCAGGAAAAGAGGCAAACTGGGGCCGAGGCCGATTTGGCTTTTTCACTTGAGGGGCCGTGTGTCACGCATATTAATCCCAGGCCGGAATATACTCCTTCGGCTCTCCATCTAACCCAAGAGGTAAATAGAAAAATCTATTTGTGCAGCAGGTCACATTTTATTCCCCTCTAAATTAGTGGATTTTCATTCTCCAATTTTGGCATTTTTTTTTGCACATTCTAACTAGGCTTCACCTACCTTCAAGAAGTCAAAACAGGTCACCCGCGTGACAGGTAGGAATATTCACCACTATACTGCAACGACTTGATTTGATAATAGAAGATTTATACAGAATGAACTAAAGCAATGGTGAGATTTTGTTGTGTATGTGAGCAGAGGAAAGGAACTTGGCTTGGGTTGTGCTTGCATATTGGTCAGTGGGCTTTGGAGGAAAAATTAATGACTCGTTTTGTTTATGGCGAGGCCCATAGGATGAGCCGAACAGGTATGAAAGTAGGGTTTAACAGAGTGAATTGAGTTATAGGGGGCAAGAAATTCGTTGAGGTAACCGTCTATATGAACTCTGCTAAGGTAAGTCTCCTTTAAATTTCAAGAGACTTTCTGGACATTATCATGAACAACGGGAAGAACTTTGTATCAATTTTTACTCTAAACTTGCAATCTCATCGAATTGCACCATAACCTTACATGTTACAATTTTTACTCACAAGTTTTTGTTTGAAAATGCTTCCAAAAATATAAAGTTTATGCTGGTTTAATTTATGAATTAATCAAATTTAAATTTTTCCATAAAATTAGTGGCCTAAATTAGGAAAATTTAAATAGAAAATAAATTGGAATAGTTAATTAATTTTAGAAAAAAATTTATAAGTGAAATTACACTAATTTTCTATTTTCTATTTTTCTGTGTTAATTTCTTATCTGTTAAAAAGTACAATTTGGTTTTTTATTTTTTTTTATTTTTTATTTTTTATTTTTTAGTTTCAATTCACAATTTCACATTCAATTTTGTGTTTGGAGGTGTTTTATTATGAATTTGTTTCATTTAAAGCATACTTTTCGTCGATGAATTAACTTAGAAATCGTAGTTTTGTTTTTTCTTTTGTTCTTCGTTGAAGCGAAGTGAAAAGGTGAAATGAAAAGATCTTTGCGAGTAAACTTATCTGGTTGTTATTGCGAATTTCAGGAATTGATATGAATTCCCAAATGGCGTTCACGCAGAGTTGTAAATCTCCCATGGCTCGCTTTGCTTCAGATTCATTCACCCTCCACAGAATCCCGCTCTCCTTTCGGATCCCTCAGCCTCTCCTTAAACCCATCGCTGCCGGATTTCGAACTTCCCGCCGGAAATTTTCAGGCATAGTCTGCCAAACGCTTCCTAATCCCGCCGACACTTCCTCCGATGCGGTATGCTTCAATTTCTTCATCATCTCCTTTTCAATTTCCTCCTCGATTTTCCTTTTGTTTTTCTCTATCAACCGCGCTGAGGATATACTGAAGCTTTTGCGAAGTGTAATTCAGTTGTTCTTTTCATGTATCTTCAACTATTGAATCAAGCCCTAATTACCTGAAATCAAGATCAATTGCTAAATGAATTTTCTCGATTCTCCTCGTAATAAATGCAAAATAGTTCATAAATCTTCAGGACTGATACCTTTATTTTCTGGTTGTAGTTCATCTTTCTGACGCCTTCTTCTCCAGGAAAAATCATCGGACGGTCCTGAATCAGTCGGTGACAGCACTGGCCAAACCGCTAGCTCTTCCAGTAATCAGGGTTTCCCAGAATTTCCCGATAAAAATATCAATAGACGGGTTGCAATCATTTCTACCGTTTCAGCTCTGGCACTTTTCTTGTCAGCTCGATTGGATTTTGGAGTTTCTTTGAAGGACTTAGCTGCGGCGGCTTTGCCTTATGAAGAGGTTTGGAATCCATAAGTGTTCATAGTTCTAACAATCTCTTTGCTTTACCTGATTGTGATCTTAAATTAAAGTAATTATAGCTCAGAAGGAAGATTCATATGATGTTTTGTTATTATGATTCAGGCTCTCTCAAATGGGAAGCCCACTGTGGTGGAGTTCTACGCAGATTGGTGTGAAGTTTGCAGGGAATTGGCTCCAGATGTATACAAAGTGGAGCAACAGTTCAAGTAATGATCTTTATGTTCCCCACTTTGTGGAAATATCATTCCATGTTTACACGATTTGTTCTTGATGGATTATCAGACTTTTTGGAAATCTATGACTGACTCATCAGAACTGTTCATCCTTAATTGTTTTAAACTGAAGGAAGCTAAATACATCTCTTTGGGCTTCCAGGGACCGTGTGAATTTTGTTATGCTGAATGTTGACAATACAAAGTGGGAGCAGGAGCTTGATGAGTTTGGTGTTGAGGGTATTCCACATTTTGCTTTTTTGGACAAACAGGGGAATGAAGAGGGTAATGTAGTTGGCCGACTTCCAAGACAATATCTGCTCGAGAATGTCGATGCTCTTGCTCGTGGAGAAGCGTCGATACCTCATGCTCGTGTTGTTGGACAGTTTTCAAGTGCTGAAGCAAGGAAAGTGCACCAAATTTCTGATCCAAGAAGTCATGGGTAGATTCTCCTCCTTTCTCTGCATTAGGGTTAAGTGTCAATTCAAATACTCTCTGGTTCATCTTGTGTCATATATCCAATGGTTTGTTGTATTATGGACATAATTTCTCCTCTTGATGGTAAATAAGTCTTTATTTCTACTCTTCATGGAAGTACATGTTTGAAAAATGAAACAAGTTATACGAGAATTATAATCGAACAGATCAGAGCATATTCCACTGCCTGGATGGCATGTGATGTGACATTCCCTGAGGATGAGCAAATAATACTTCGCATTTCCTGGAAAATGGCATCTACAATTCTATCCATAAGTGGGGAGGGGTTAAGAACAATGAGACAATGTAGGATTTTCCATAAGATTACACAAATAATGGTGTGGTGAAATGTAAAAAAGGGTTAAATGTCCTACAAAAGAGCTTCCTCTTCTTCTTTTTCTTCTCTTTTCACCGAGCCACATTACCCAATAAACTATTTGTTGAAGGTGAGCTTTGTTCACTTAACCAAGGATCTTGTATGGAAACTGGGGAACTATCCATAACCTCCTCTACAGAAGGCAGATAGTCCTTCTGATGGTTGTTCTCCGGTGGGATTATCAATCTCTGGCTCCCCAGTCCTGCAAGCAGCCCGGCCTTCTTAATTGTAATGCTACTTATGGATCTCTCGCTTACGCTTCGAGGAGATGAGCAAGCCGAGCCTGTTGATGATGCTGCACAAAAATTCTCCTCCATTGATGTCCACCCGCTGCGTCTAATGCTTTCCAGTTCCTCTGCTACTTCTGTCATCGAAGGCCTCATGTCGCTGTGAAATGCGAGGCATCTGAATGCAAGCTCAACCACCTTGTGAACAGAGTAGAGGGTCCAAGCATCTCTATTTGGCTCGAGGAAAGGATCAATTAGTTCATCCACACAACCCCTCCCAATCCTATCGATGGCAAGTGCGGCTAAGTTTACTTCACTCGGGGGACGAGTGAAATCAACCACTTTCAATGCGGTTATTATCTCTATTAGGACTACTCCAAAACTATATACATCGCTTTTATCTGACAGATAAAAATTTTGATGGTATTGCGGATCAACATAACCTGGGGTCCCTTGCGGAGCTGTTGAGACATGTGATATTTCTGTCATACCAAGTCTAGAAAGACCAAAATCTGCCACTTTTGATTTGAAGCTATGATCCAGAAGTATATTGCTTGATTTGATGTCTCTGTGATATATTGGTGGATGCACAGAAGAATGGAGGTATGCTATTGCACGAGAAGTTTCGGCTGCAATGGTGAGTCGTGTCGTCCATGGAAGGCCATTTCCACGCTCTCTCTGAAGATGTTGAGAGAGAGTTCCATTAGGCATAAACTCATAAACAAGGATCTGTTGGCCTTCCTCGATGCAACAGCCAAGCAAGCGAACTAGATTCGGGTGGCTAACTGAGGAAAGCAGTTTTATCTCATTCATGACCTGATCAATGCTATTGTGGTCTCTATATTTGATCCTTTTTACAGCAACCCACTCATCCTCATGAAGCCTTCCTGCATAGACTGTACCAAAGGCTCCAGTTCCCAGCCTTTGTTTCTCAGAGAAACCACTAGTGGCTCTTTCTATTTCTTTGTAGGGATATAAAGTAACACTCGAATTTCCAGCAGCCTCACTTAGAAGCCGCTTTGCACTCATCTGACCTTTCAAACACAATGAGCGGCGTCGGATGCAGTAACAGATAAGGATCAGGACGGCCATTATAAAGGCCCCAACAATGACACCTGAGATTATAACTGTTAGGTTAGAACCAAAGATAACCTATTGTTGTATTTTTCTAAATAAATGGAAATACCATCTATTGAGTATACGCATCAGAGATCTCACAATCTCAAATAGATGGGTTATTCCTTTCATTACTAATTAGTTTTGAGAAGGAACTTGATGTTCATCTAGTACCATTTTACAAGTAACTCATTATTTACATTTAATTGAAATAGGATAGAATTTACCTCCAATTAGAGCAGCGACTTTGCTTCTGCCACAGTGGCCAGTAATGTATGTAGAAAGATTGCATTTGTGAGAAACTGTAGCAAATGCCGAAACACCCAGAAAAACAAATTAATAATATAAGCAAACATATCCAGCTCGATAAATAATGAACTGAACAAGGAAAAAAAAAAAAAAAAAAAGCAACAAATCCTTGCTTCTTACTTGCAATTATCAAGTTTTTGATTCTCTATCAAGGAGAATTCTTTTAAAAATTGTTCATTTACCGACTTTTTTGGCAAATTAATTAGAACAAGAACAACAACTTGACAAATAGTAATGACACAGAGGCCATGGCATGTTATGACAACTGGAGAAAAGTCCCCAAAAAAAGAAAAAAATTTACACTCCTAACTGTACTGCTACTTGTGGGAGGAAAATGACTCAAACCTCTCTCTTTCTCTCTCTCACAAAGTCTTACCACCTCAACGACTTTCTAATTTTACTCTAAAACAATGTTTAATGGTATCTATCTCTCTTTGACTTGTAAATCATGAGAAGCCTAGAGAGTAGGAACCTCATTTTAAAACTCTAAACTGGCAACATCTATGGCGGAAATTATGAGCTATAGTTATAAACAACCCACATAAAAATCTATGGATGATGCATTCTCTCTATGGGCACATGGCATTCGGCTTTCACACCTACGTGAAATTTCTGACTTTTCACACTAAAAGCACATTCATCTCAAACCACCAACACGACACACAGCCAAACTTTCAGAAACGTACATAATTGACTTTCCCATTAACTAACAATATTTTAAAGACGTCTCAAAATTAAAAAAATTAAAAAAAAAAAGGATACATTTTAGAGGGAATAAACAAACTGAATTCAAAAAGAACATTTGTAGTTATGAAGTATATAATTCTACAACTTGAACAAGACACCCACCCACCCACCCACCCCCCCCAAAAAAAGGATAGAAATGAAAACAGAGTGAGAGAAAGGGGGAAACCCGAACGAGCAGTCCTTCATGATTCTTTCTACCTATTTAGAGCAATTTAATTTTTCGGAGAAATATAAAATAAAAATCCTATTTCCAATTCTAGCAATGTTTTAAGGTATTCAACCACCATCTTACCCACGGTCGAACAAATTAAATGTAGACGGGAAATAAGCAAATGAACCCCTACACACGACAAGGAGGAGCAGCATTGACTAAAAAGGACCAGGTGTCGACATCTAATTGGTTAACATGTGCCGTTTTTTTGTCGTCTATTTTCCTAGTTTATCTCTGGCAATAGGTATATTAGGCCACCCACTAAAAAATTAAAAATAAACTGGAACACAAAGCGTTGAATATTCAAATAACACATATTTAATGTATATTTAATAAAATAAGTTGTATGTAGCCACCAAGTTGACTCAGCGACTTACCTTTCCGGCAGCCGTGGCCGACGTCGTCGTAAGCATTTCCTTCAAACCCTTCTATGCACTGGCAACGAAATCCTAGGAGATCCGCAAAGCTGGTAATGTTCTTGCGATTGGCATTTTTCGAGCATCGCATAGAAGGCACGGGCGAGAGCCACCACTCTAACTCAATGACCCCAAACTGGAGCTCGAACGAAGAGGTCGATTGTGACGTAAAATTAACGAATACAGAGGACAAAAGGGACTGGCACTTATTTAAAGAGGGCAGAAATCCCTTCCGCTCGGTCTTAGTGAAGCAGGTGAAATTATTACTCTTAAAGCCGCAGTTCTTCTTCTGATTCTGGCTGAAATTGGCCATTACTCCGCATGAAATAGGTTGTTCAGTACAATTCAAGAGGAGACTATTGCGGAGAGTGGGCTTGTAGTTTTGGCCGAACAGTTCTGACATTGAATTGATAGAGATATTGCACTCTTCAGGAAGTTTGATGAGGATGCTCCTTTCAGTAATGTTCTGGACCTGGAATCTTCCGATTTGAACCTCGCCATTTTTGCTGCAATTCAATTTGATTGGGCTCGAGTTTGAGAATCCAAACGGATGTTGTACAAATTCAGCCGAATTTCCAGTTTCGCAGGACGTTAACTCCCCGGCGATTGTTAAAGAAGCCGAGAAAATTGCGATTATGACGATCAATAAGTTCCGGTGCAAAGTCATAGTTGACTGCAACTTACTCTAAGTGAATGAGAAACAAGCAGAATCATCCCCTCCCTGCAAAAGAAGATGTATCTTCAAAACTAAGCCAAAACAAAATCAAATGCCTATTCTCGGACAGGAAAATGATCTACAGAATCCATATAATTTCAGAAAGGTTTTCAAATGTGAACAAAACAAGGAATCGTCTCCTCAAATCGATTTCTCTCGACGAGTTCGTAAATAACCTAGAAATTTCAAAGCTCGAAAAGTAAATGAAGAATTTAAAGCAGGACTGCGATGCCGTTGGAAGGCCATCTATCCTAATAAATGCTCTCAGATGGGAGCAAATATCATAGACGAAAGAGAACGAACAGTTTCTACGGTCATAGCATTAATGAATTGAAAAACTCTGCCTCTAACCTCGCTCTTCAATGGCAGTAAATGCTCTGCTGATCACACTTGGATGCTGGCGAGAGCCTTAGAGACGAGGTCGACACGATGATTCAAGTCGAATACAGAGGCAAATTTATAGATTAGGTTTCAATCGAGCAGATTTGATCCCCAAATTCGTTATCAAGAACAACCCGAATCGCAAGGCTTGTTGATTTTGATAGAAAACGGAAAATGAAAGCTGAGAAAAAGAGAACGAGCTTCTTCTTCTTCTTTTGGACGCCTTGACGGAGGCTTTTTATAATATGACCACCCTACCCTTCATCATTTTAACGCTCTCTCTCTCCACTCACACCCAAATTACGAAAATAGCCCTGCTATTTTGAGCCTTCTTCAATTTATTCGTTATTATTAATTTACTTTCCCTAATCACATTATTTTATTTTATTTGTTTATTTTTGGAGATATAATGTCATAGCAGTTAAATCTGCTACCAGAATCATTTAAATGCCAAGGGTTTCACAAACATACATGAATAAATAAATAAATAAATAATTAAGATTTATTAAACAATTTTTTAAATTTAAAACACAAAATTAAAATGTGATTCAACCCCTTTTAGCAAACTTTTTAAGTTTTTAGGACCTAATAAATAAAATTTTAAAATTTAATTAATTTAAACCAGACTTTTAGGAGAAATTGCAAAAATTACCACGCGAACTCGGGTCAAACACTCGAATGTTTCCCACGTGTTGTTAACCTAAAAAAATATTTAATTGAAGTAATAACCTTTAACAACAATTTTCCATATACGAATAATTATGTATAATTTTGACAATTTCATAAGTTCAAGACTATTTTATAAGGTCGAGAGATAATAACATTTTCTCCCTTCCGTTCTCAAAATATATAAATAATCACATACTTAATTAACTTAATTATTAATATAAACCTAGCTTAAACAATAAAAATAATTACTTGAATAATTACTAAATTATTTAAGAAAAAGAAAAGGTATATCATACGAATGTAAATGTGAATGCAAAATAATTAGGGAGTGAGGACCACAATGGTTGGAAGTAACGAAAAATGGAGGAAATGAGAGAATATCGAGTACAACAAAGTTATGGCTTCTAAAACCTCATTTCAGTGTTATCCACACGGAGACTTTAATGCGTTGTTTCAAAAAACAAACAAATTAATTTTCTGCCTTTCTTTCTCGTCTTAACACACTTTTTCAACGTATTCTCTTTCTTTCTCTTAATATTCTCCTTTATGTATCAACCTCCAAACGTACTTATTTAGTTATTGTTGGCACACTGTCCTGTGTCCAGCTCTAATACCATTTGTAATAGTCAAACTCACCACTAGCAAATATTGTTTATTTTAACTCGTTATATATTGTCATTGGCCTTGCGATTTTAAAAACGCTTCTACTAAGGTGAGGTTTCTACGTCTTTGTAATGGACGCTTCGTTTCCCTCTCCAATTGATGTGGGTCTCGCAATAACGATATTAATTAAAAATTTAAACTAAAAATGCGGTGAATGCTGATTAGATAGCGCCTAAATTCTTCGGCTTTTTTTTCTTTTTTTAATAAATAAGTTATTCCAGGTGCCAAAAGTAGAAGCAGCTCTGTCTACAAAATAAATATACTTTTTTTTAATTATTAAAAGAAACAATAATTCATAAAAGTATGTCCGCATACTTGTTTTTTCATAATTATTTTTTTTATGAATTTTCTTGTAACAAAACGAACTTTATTTCTGTTTAAATAAATAAATAAATAAAAAGAACAGGAATTTCCAACGCTCTTTTCTTTTTCTAATTTCTAAATTAAAAAAAAATAAATATCAGAATAACATATATTTACTATCATCAAACTTCTATTATTTGGTTTTCTATTTTTCTTTATAAAGAAGTTCCTTTATTTTGATTTTTTCAAAATAGAAAAAAAAAATATAGAATTGGAGGGGCAAAATTGTATTTTAGAAAAAGGTGAGCGACGGCGTACGAGGGGCAGATTTTGGGTGGGAATTGGAAATTGCATGGAGTGGGAAAGGGAAAGGTGAGGTGGACGAAAATGGCCCTGATGGACGCGGAAATGAAATATGAAATTGATATAAAAGTCAACGATTAAAATTATAAAGAAATTGACCGAAAAGGGCAACAAAGTACTTTTGTGGGCACACCCACAGCATCTTTCTTTCCCCCACCACCACCACCACCACCACCACCACCACCGTTGCCTTGGTATTCATCCACCATCCATCTTTGTGCGAATCCCCCTGTTTTCTTTTTCTTTTTCTTTTTCATTTATTAATTTCATTCCCTTTTATTTTCAATCTCTAAAAAATATAATCTAATTTGGTACCCAATAATACTCCTCCAATGCTGAATGCTCTTATAAACAAATTTTTACTATATGGAACTTTTATATATAATAACATGCTATATTTAGCCAAATTAAAATGATTAAAGAAACATTATCTTACCCAATAATTATAATGCAATTTAATTCTCTTGGAAAGAAATAATAAAAAAAAGTAACTAAATGAGATAGTTTTACTTATTTATTTATAATAAACTAAAAAAAAAAAAAAAGAAATGTGATATTAAACATGTTTAATTTAAGGGTAGGAATGTAAATTAACATGAAAACAAAAGTTGAGAGAGTCGCTTCATGCATAACACGGCGCGGATAACAGCTGCGGAAGTCTTCCGCCGTATGGGAAGCGGAAAATGTGATTGGACAAAACTGCCCCCCATAGCCAAAATTATTGACCGGAATATTCCTCGAATCTTGACTTTGAACTGGTGAAACCAAAGGATAAGAATGTTTGAACTCGCCATTTCAATCCACTTGCATCTAAACTACAAATGGAATTTGCTATTTATTGTTCTTCTTTAAAAATCAATATTTGTTTGAACAAATATTCATTTTTTTTAATGATGTTTTGCAAGAAAGTATATCTATCCCAGAGTCTTTTTAAGACATTCTATTTTTAAGAGCGTTCTTAATTGAATGTGGTCATGATTCGTTCATATACCATTTGTTTACTCAGTATCACAATACTAATCTGACATTTATACTATTTTTATTTTATATATATATTTTAAAGTAAAAATTTTCTTAATTCTTAAGAAAATTAGTTTCTCCATCCATTATTTATGATGGATAAGGATCAAAATGCTTTGTTGAAAATTTGGTAGGACTATCCATTTAGGACGTAAGAAATTTTACTTTCACATGATGAAATGGATAAGTTGAAAGATAAGAATAATAATAAAGACCACTCTATATGAATATAAGATAATTATAAAAGTTACAAAATAATAATAAAAAAAAATTACCAATCTGTTGCAGTAATAAATCTACTTAAGCATTTAAAATTTTTGAATTAGGTGAAACATAATGGAACTAGTACAACAAATTTCTTTATGAAGATATGGTATTAAATTTTTTTGTAACTTAGCCTACCTCAGCATTCAAAATTTCTTATATTCAGGGAATTATTCTATTTTGGTTTATATCCATTTTAATTTATTATTAGTCAACATACACAACCAACTCCTTTTTAGTATATTTTTAAAGGAAGAATTAATGATCCTTTTTAAAAATAAAAAAATAAAAAAAATTAATGGATTAGAGGTGTTTTTGTTACCTAATAAATAAATAAAAAATAAAAGTATTTGTATTAAACATAAGTTAAAAAGAACAAAAAAAAAAAAAAAAATCAGCCTTAATAAATGATATTATGACTAATTTATGTCCATATAAGACATTAAAACGGTAACTTTTTGTGTGGAATCCATGTTGGGTTAGCAGGATGTTAACAATTCAATTTGACTCTATTTTCATTTCATTTTCGACAGATAATAATAATAATAATAATAATAATAATAATAATAATAATAATAATAATAATAATAATAATAATAATAATAATAATAATAAACATTGAATTAAATTTTATATTTATAAATGATACATCTTCCCTACATATTATTTTAGTGAAACAAAAAGTCGTTATCGTGGAGAAAGCGACCATAATCTCTAACCTCAAAAGAAGAATTATATTCAGTTATCACTAAAGTGAGGCGAGGGAGCGTGAAATGTAAAAAGCACCCTTCAATTTTCAATATAATTTCTATATGGGAGGCAAGGGGGTGGAGGAAAGTCGATCCCCACTCCCTCTCTAAGTCTTTACTTTGCAGTACTAAAGAAGAAAAAACCAAGAGACATAATAACCTTGTTTACCGTGAAAGAATAACGAACCCACTTGAGGAGCCCCTGATGTTAGAGACAGACCTTGAGTGTAGGTCTTAAGGCGAAGGGTTTTAGCCAACGAGGGATTTCGCGCCATAAAATGGATCAAAGAACTGAACATATTTCCAAGCGAACTAATAAAGACCAACTAAATGAACTCACTTTCCTATTGTTCAGTAGGAGATATCTGATTGTTTGTGACTGAAAAATGATGACCACTTACTAATGGGGAGAGATCTTTCTGATTGTTTGTGACTGAAAAATGATGACCACCTACTAATGGGGAGAGATCTTTCATTTGAGAGATCTTTAATTAGGGTTTGGTGCTCCTCAATGGGGATTAGGGTTTGGTGCTCCTCAATGGGGATCCCAAAATAATAGCTTCCTTGTGGACCTAGTATTTGTTTGGAGTATTCTTGTACAGCTTAACCCCTTTCCCTAGTCCAATTTCTCATTTAAAAGGGAAGCCTCGTGAGTTAAATGGACATCCTATTGCTCTAACTATCCTATCAACTTTAGCTACCAACTTCTAATAAGCAATTTGGACATTAAATATATCCTTTGCGAATAAGCTTGCTCAATATATTTACCATTACGCAGCAGATGGCCTGTTTGGCGCCTCTACATGACAAAAGAATATAGAACAGACAACAAAATTATTCCTTGTCATTACTGTCAAGGAGAGTCAATAGAAAGCCGCTTACAATCCGCCGGGCAATAGGATGAGGGATATTACGGCACAGCCGGCCATCAATATATGCTAACATACCAGACAGCATAAACTTGCCAATTCCCATAGTCCAGATGAACTTACCTTTGCGTCCCTTGCCAGTCGGAACTAAGGAAAGATTGGATTCATGACCATCAAAGTTCGATTCTTTGTTCCGAGGAATCCTGACCACAATCTGTTTCACACCTTTTCTCAGCATACGGATTGCAAAACTTACAAAGAGGTGCTCACACAGCGTTCGCACTGTCGGCCCAATCTTCCATTCCTGAATGAAGGTGTGCACAAAACATTGGTCAGCAACTGGGTTGTGTACTGTGTGAACTCCATATGTCAGCAGTTCAAATGATACAAAAATTAAACAAAATAATTCAATAAAAAAGAAAAATCCAGTAACAGGTCTTGAAGATTTTCTCATCAAAATTATACCAGGCATATAGCTTAAACTCTACCATTTAGTCATAGATTTGAACACCCATTTACCAGTTTCAGAAGCAGAAAAACAAAGCTAGAAAATGAAATAGACAAGAAAGTGGACAGAGTGATAAGCTTACACTGTCGCGTTGAAGATGGGGAAAAGGACGAGTACCCATTGCTGGATCTCCCTTTAACAATCCTTTGCTAACAAGAAATCCTTTCACATGTTCCACGATCTCATTTATCAGAGGCGTGTTTGGGGGAAGATTTTTAAGACATACCTGAAAGCATTCATAATATTATTTGAGTTCTGAAGCTTACTTATGAGGGGTGTCAAATCAAAAGCATAAATGAAAATGGTAATCAGGTCATCAAATATCTCAGTTTGGCATGATTTCATAATCAGGTCAAGATTTTAGTGCATCAAAAGAACTTGCAGTCGTGTGCAGAAATTCTCTAGTGAATGTTTCTCCTTAGTCATAAAATATATAAAGGAGGTTCTTGATCAGCTCCAATATACCACTACGACATACCTGATTGTCAATGACTCTAACTCTAAGATATTCTTGTCTGTATATTGTATCCAGCGTAGCTTGCAGGTAGCCTTCAATATATAACTGCAGCAATCCAAAAAAGAGATCATCATGCAACTACAGTAAAAACCTCTGGCATCTCCTATGACATATTGTGTGTTGAAAAAAAAAATAGATTAGTGGCTCTTTGAACTCTGATTCCAATCATTGGAAAGGAAAATCAAGGCTAACAAACCCGGGAGCCAAAATGGAGGAAGAAGGATTAGTGTGAAGGAGTTGTAACTGATGAAGGAGACTGAATGGAGCGGGTTATGAAGTTAACCATCCCAATAAAGGCCCAAGGTTCAGCATTGTCAAGTTCAAGAACATCCAGCCTCACAACCATCAAAACAGGGGATGGTACTAGCTCTCGTTTGGCATGATCATTGGTCAGATTGAGGATGCCTTAAGCTAAAATTTCAGACCTTTTGCCTTATCAATTCAGCAAGACAGTAGATCAAGTGATCAGTGGGACAGAGAAGGAAGTGCATGACCCACTTCCTTTAGGTGCCCGACCAGAGATAGGGATGCTTGAGCCACTTGAAGTTATCTATATTGATCACAAGCAAGGAATACAATGTTTCCCAGTACACCACACACATTACCTCATCAGCTCCTGGGCTTCGATCGAGTTTGATCTTTCTATCTGGGCCACCTTGCATCAATGCACTCCCAAGTAAAGATGGCTCCATGGCTATCTTGAGAATTCCTTGGTGAAATCCGCTCACCTTCAAAATTGCAGGAACAACCCAAGTCTTAATTTCTGGTATTTTATTTCAGGTTAGGAGAAAATAGCCAGAGAAAAAAAGGCACAACACATGTAATTGGATGGAGAGGTTATCTACCATTCCACTAAAACCACTTGCTTCTGCTCCCTTGAGAACAGAGTCTGAAATCTCAGTTATAGCAGCAAACATAACATTTGACCCTGCTGTCCTCAACTGTAAATCAGTTTTAAACTTCTCAGGCTTTACCATTGCCATGACATCAACATGTATGCAAAGACTATCAGACTTACAGTTTTCCCTAAATCTCCAAAATAGCGTTTGGTACCTGACCCCCTTTTCACACCAATACATTTCTTGATAAACTTAAAAGTCCCTGCACTCAATGGCCAAGCAGCAATTGAACATTATCAAAACATAAACTTTGAAACAATTGATAGAATCATCTTCGGTCATGAATGCAACTGACAATTGAAAAGATTAAAAAATAGTAGGTTCAATTTGAATTCGGCAATTAACTATTTGCTTTACCTGGAAAACCCATAAACCCACGAGAGGGATCAAAGAAGACATCTAAGGAAGATGAAGACAAATCATCAAAGATGGAAATAAAATCTGGAGGGAGCAATGAACTTCCTTTTGCAATATAGATGGCCCTAATGGCATACCTGGATCATTAAAATGTGACGTTGATTTATCCAGCGTGTAAAACATAAAATATAATAGAATGATGTTTTACCATGAATAATGTTGAGCACATCTAAGAAATAATTCGCGCATTGTTATCAAAGCATGAGTAACTAGAACACCATTGAGCTCAACAACTACATTTTTCATCGCAGGGATCTACAAAATATAAAGAAGGGAAAAAATCAACAAAAGCATGCCTGCATGTAAAAGTAGAAAATGCTACAGATGTTAAGCTCAATGACTGTTCAAGTGAGCAAGAGAAATCTAAGTGCATAAGACTGTTCAAGTCACACACCTTTACTACGCTATGTAGTAAGGTCCTCAGAGTTTCCTGTGTAGAACTATAACTTGAATATGATTCCTCAGGAAGGAAATTTGCAAAAATCTACAAAAATAAATAAATAAAATTATAATCAGCCTTCAGTTAAATATCAACATTACGCAAGCTAGAGCGAACGTAAGGCCAGACCTTTATCGGGTGGATCTCAAAATGGTCAAAATAGTACTGCTGGCTCCCAGTTTTTGAGCTGCTAAGAGATGTTCTCCCAAATGGAGCAATCCTCATTAAGGTTTCCTCATCAAGGTTCAAATCAATTGGCTGTGAATGTAAGCACTAACAAAAACTAAGTGGAATAATTAAGTAATGCAAAAAAAGCTATAAGACTAAGTTATATAATGAAGCTAACCATAATATGATAACATACAATTTTAAAATTTGGAACAAATGAAACATGATATTAGAATATATGGTATTAAATTTAAATTCTTGTAATTCTATGTCTTTATTCATGTGTTGGACTTCAATAGTTACTGATATTTATGAGCAGGTGAGGATGGTCTAAAAAATAAATTAAAGTTATTAAGTAGATTATGATTTTCAGGTTTATTGTAATTTAATGAGGTTATAACCTAGCTAAACTATTCATACGAATGAATTCCATCAATGACATTGTCTAAAAAATACAACTTCTTGAATCCATGATTCAGAAATAAGAAAACTGATCATTAAAATCGAGATAGAAGATAACAATCGACTTAAGAGCAGGTTCTAGATAGATGAAGGCTGGAGGTTGGAGGTTGGAGGTTGAAGGCTAGATTCGAATATGGAGGAGAGAGTCCATGTGCTGACGACTCACCCATAAGAATCAAGAATATATGGGGAAAATGGAGTAATCCAAGTACCACTACCAAGAAATCACCCCCCGTCCCAGTTCTCCTAACACAATATCCTTGCTCTTGTTCTTTATTTTTTCCTTACAATCGGATATTCCTGTTAGCGTGTTGCACGTGTGTCCCTCCCTACTTTGTCCAGTTTTGAACCTTGGACATACCATGCAATGGTTGTAATACATTCTTAGTTAGTATTTAGTTTATCAATTGCTCATGCTTCTACAACCATTGGTTTGGGCCTTTTAGGTGAGTTCTCAAGCCTCAATGTCAAAAAACTGTAATGCAGTAGGTTCTTCAAGCTTCTTAGAGATCCCAAGGCTGTGTGGTTCCCTGAGCATTCGATAGAGGATTGGTCTAGTCCAATCCTAGAGAGTTCTGGTGAATCGTTGTCCTTACATAGATATAGATATAGATGAGTGAGGTCATTTAATAAGCGTGCAAGCACTAGAAAATAGGAAGTTAGAGAGTTGAAGAATCTCGTAGGTTGTCATGACTAATAGTGGTGCAAGGTTATTGCCTTGGTAATTCTCCTCCTCCTAAGCCTCTCTTTGGATCACAGTCTCGAAGTGTTCTTGTTTTTGGGATGTTACCTTGATTCAAATAGTTCTAAGTAGGGACTTTACCTATCCATTTTCAAAGTTCTTTATTAATGCCATGTTTGAGAAAATCACGAACCACTTTTTGCAGGAAGTGGTGGGGAAGGAAGTGGTTCTCATTTAGTTAAGTGGAACTTGATTGCTTGAGTAGAGAGGATGACAGTTTGGAGATTGTAAAGCTCTCTTGGAAGAATCTTACTCTCTCGAACAAGTGGTTGTGGAGTCCATGTTTAGAACCTACAGCTTTATTAAACATGACCGCTATAAGTTAAGTATGAGCGTCATGGCAATAGTTGAAACTCTGAGGCTGTAAATGATACTTTCAGGAATCCCTACATAGGCCTTCTTCTTCTTCTTCTTCCTTTTTTTTTTTCTTTCTAATCAACCTTATTCATAATTCTTAGTTCCCTGAAGCAAACAATCGTTTATCATATGAGGTCTACAAAAGGCCTGTGGGTGTATGGCCAATGTTATAATGCTTGATATTACCTGCAGAACAATAGAAAAATATTTCACTTGCTTGACATGAAAGCTGGTCGAGTTCAGGACGCAGACAATTTTGAGATCACAGTCATTTGAGTCACTGTAATCAAGTTGATGCCTACGAAGCATGGCAGCAAAAGTAGCTCCTGCTCTCTTTTCCTCCAATCTCAATGACTGCAGCAATGATGAATGAATTAGCACTTGATCGTAACAAAATTGTTAGAATAAATGGGTGGTTACAGAATGATTAAGTTACTACCAGCATAACATCAGGTTAATGGAAACCAGTACCTGAATAGTAATCTGGTTATATTTCTGCTGCTCTGTGAACACCGAGTCCAAACTAATGTCCCTGAGTCTAGCAGCTACAAGTGGCCTAAATGCTGATGGCTCACTCCCATATTCATCCTGAATTTATAATTATAGTCAAGTTAAAAGGTCGAAGACAATAACTTCCTAACAAAAATACAATTAATTTAAAATTTGTTGGTCGATCTAATAAATCAATGAATCAATTTTCTGCAAACATTTTCCTACCACAAAATGACCTGTAAATGCATAATCCAGGAAGTTGTGTTGATATTTATGTACTCACAGTTTAGAACATAATGAATGACTAGGAAAACAAAGCAAAACAATTTAGGAAACACAAGTACCCATAACCACGATCACGTGGATGCACTGTGATATTCACAATACTTAGTCGGATAGAAAGGTTTGAGGTTACATTACAAACCAACATATTAGATATAAACAGTGGGTAGGAAATTTCAGGTGAAGAAGGGTCTGGAAATTACAGCTCCAGTCCTACTATAGCACTATTTTCTAATAAACAAAGGAAACAATCAGGCTGGACACTTTCCAGATCTACAGCCTCCCTACCGTTCTATCTTTTAAAACAAAAAATGAAACTTTTCATTGATGAAATGAAAAAAAAAGAAAAAAGAAAAAAAGACTAATGCTGGAATGATACAAACACCACTAGAGAGTAAACAGAGAGAAAAATAAAACATGAAAGAATTACAAGGGAAATAAAAAACATTCCAATTATTCGGATGATTATACTTTTTCAGTTGTAACTAGGTTTATTTCTTTTTCTGCTTTCAGATTAATTTAAGGGCAAAATACACCAGGTTCTTGAAGTTTGAACTCAGTGTCTATAGGTTCTTGAAGTTTCAAAGTGACACTTCAGTATCTAAGGTTCGAAGAATAGTTCTAAATGAAAACTTGAGGTTTAACATATTTGAACTTCGTAAATGAAAACTTGGGAAGGGATGGGTTAGGGAGAGAACAAGACTGACCTGCCTCCAACATTCAAGTAAGTGAACTGTGATATTAGAAATTCTGAGTTCAAATTTTTCAGATGATGGAATCACTGAATCTCCTTTATGACAATCAGATTTTTCACAAATACGTAGAACCCTGGTCGGACCATCTGCATATATTTCGTAGCCAACCTTCACAATCTCCCGGCCATTAAAGTTGCTGGATACTGTTTGATGTGCCAAGCCTCCTTGTTGCCTAGACTTATATAAAGGCTTCCATGCGCACAACTTATCCAAGTTAATTTCACGAAGGCTCTCTATCAGTAATTTCAACAGAAAAATGTCAAGCTAAAAAAACTTGTCTGTGGCAAACATCCCTTGTAGAGAATAATCTGAATTCTAAAAATGAGACCATGTACCACCCAGTGTCAAAATCAAATAATTTTCAAACAGAGTTCCTTCCATAATCTTACAATCAACATCTAACATATTAAAAACAGATACTACGACTTGATCTTAGACAAACAGCCAAGAAAGGTATTTAACATCTAACATATTAGAAACAGAGTATTGCACTTTCACGGTAAGAGAACATATATATCTTTGAACTTTTATTTCATTTAATGGATCAATAATCTATTACAATTAGGAAAAAAAAAAAAGAAAATCACACTCCAGGAAACCTGCAACTATTTTCCAAGGTCTTGTTTAGGTTATTTTTGGTGAGTTTTCTTAAAGTCTATTGAGCTTAGTTTTTTTTTTTTGCTTTTTTTTTTTTTTTTTTTTTTTTTTA
>NW_019268531.1:479275-500391 GCF_002738365.1 Cucurbita moschata
TTTTTTTTTTTTTTTTTTTTCTTTTGAAGGTAACAAACATGTATATTTTGGAGGCCAAAATATTTCTTTTTTTAAAAAAGGAAAGGACGAATAGAGCAATGAGAAACTGAATTAGAGTGGATCACGGTAGCAAGGCCACACTGTCACTTATAATAATATGTCACATATTTAAGGTGTATGCAAAGTATTCAACCTAATACTGTATTGAAATTATGTTACAAGGCGGCCATACGACTCATCCATCACGAGGAAAAATGGAAGATTTTAATTTTTGTTTGTACAAGATACAAATTTCTCACAATTCACGAAATTCAAATAAAATTAAAGATTTAAATGCTGACAAGAGGATTATTTAGAAGAGGCAAATGTCTAATTTTCGTTTTCTGAATCTAATTTAACCTAGCTAAAAAGTCATTGGAAATACACAGAAAGCAGGGAAGTTCTCCCTAAAAAAAAAAAAAATCTTAATCTTTCCTTCACAGCATTGATAGTAATCAGCAACAAAACCAATATCACCGAGGTAAAAATATAAATCACAGAGATGTAGACCTTGAAAGAAAAAATAGTTTACACATACCGTTAATTTGGACTACAAGTTCATGCGGAAGAGTCAGATCATCCCAGACATAGTCAGCGCTACATAGAGATCCTAGAACCTCCGGCTCCACAACATCCTGTAAAATTATCGTGTCATTAATAGAAAAGAATACTAAAATACATCGTAGTTCATATCCATCCACTAATTGATGAGAGAGGAAAATGGAAGAACAGAACAACCTTCTGATAGAATGTAACAGAAAAATCGCGCAGACAATTCTCAATCCTGTATGGAAGGTTGGTATTTGGTGGTTTATGGAAGTGTAAACTTAATGTTGAACCTTCTTCCACCACATGAACTGCAGCAAATTCAATCATACTAGTGCCTTCCAAAGCTTCTTGGTTGGGCTGCTTTTTGAATTTGAGGTAAAATCGTCCCAATGAAGCAATGCATATTGGACCAGACCAACTCAAATCAGAGTCAGTAAGGTGGAACTGAATAAATTTTAAGGAATCGTCCATAGATTTTGAATGCTTCTTCACAAAATTTTCAATTAGACTGTATCCTCTAGGCTTCTGGATTCCATCCTGCAGTTTTAGTGTTGCTTTCTGTTTACTGTCGACTTGGATTGTGCTTCGTTCATCATTCTTCATGTAGGATTAAAAAGAGCAACAAAGGAGAAGAAAAAGTTTAAATACATAAAAGCAGCAGTGACCAGGGTGCTGAAGAAAAGGTTGCTTACAATTGAAGAACGAATTACAAACCTGTAAATAACACTGACGGACAGTAATATTTTCTTTTGATTCATTAATCACCACATATCGCGGGACTACAGTAACAAGTTGGGACGGCAATACCACATTTCTCAACAGTGATCCCAATGAAACACCAAGTTTGATACAAAATACTACGCCATCTTCTTGAGTTTGCAAGTTTAATTCTGTGAAGCCAGATAGAGCATCCAAGTCAAGTAGAGATTCAGATGTATCATTTTCTGAAAACTGTACAAACACCTTTTTGGACCTGTAAGATGTTACGACAATGTCAATAAATAAATTCGAAATTTAGAATATTAAATTTTGTTGATGTGAGACAAGGAAATAAAAAAGAAAAGAGTTACAAAGAAAAAAAAAATCATTTATTTCCGAGTGTTGATTCATCTTACTTTAAGAACCATGAACAACTGCAGTGTGGAGGCAAACTAATTCCTAAATTCGGAGGACAGAAACCATTCTTTTCTACATCCCTGCATACATCCATGGCTTTCATTTGTTACAAAATAGGCCAAAGATATGCGTAGGCTGTAAAAGAACGCATAAGCATTCATGAACCATTCTAAGATGCACCTGTAAAGGGTCTTCTTATTTGAAGCAAGAAAATGCAGCATCAAATTTGTGTCATTCTTCAGGGCATACGGTGTAAAAACGGTTACCTGCAATTCAAAGTGCATTAGGCCACCTGCCGATCAAAATGCATTAGGTTTCCTATATAAGGCATAATAAAGTTGACAGTTTCTTAGTTGGAGTTAGAGGTGTTGCAAATTTGATCACTAAACAAGTAGTAATGAAACGTGTGTTTTATTCTTTAAAGACAGTAAAATGTGAAATTAACATAACCTCTAATATGCCTCTGTAGCCACGAGCCAATCTTAAGGAAGCGAAGTACTTTCCACCACCAAAATCAAGATCGATGTCTACGGATTGGACTTTCCCTTTCTGCTTCATTAGCTTCTTCACAAAATCGCCGCTACTCACCGATTTGCAAGTTGAATTTAATGCAGTTAATGTAACAGAAAAGAAAATTATCGCAGGGTTCACATAGAAATCAGCTGTTGATTCGGATGATATAGTTGCCCTGGTTCCAATATGTGAATTCTCATTTATGGTACTAGTTTCTGCAATAAGATCAGATGATAAGTTAAATCATTTAAAACTATCCAAATGGAAAACCAATTTCAAATTTACCTGTCTCACTTAAAAGCACTTGTATCTCTGAATACAAGGAATTGGACACTCGTACAGTAGGAAGAAGAAAAATCTGTTTTTGCACCAGCAAATCAGATGAACGGCTATTATCAACCCTATGCCCAGATTCATCAGGCCGCAGTATTTGGACATCCTTACCAATGCACTGAATCAGAAAGTGCAAGTAGTTTTCACGTCCATCATCAACTAACAGCTTACAACTCGCTGTGCTAAAGGAGTACTTCTCCGATCCAACCAGTAAAGCCTTTCTGACTTTGTAGCTTAACTTATCAAAAGTTCCAGACAAATGCACTGCCTTTTCACCTTTAAAATCATCTGACCACTCAACTGACCTTGAGTTCTTAAAATTCATCAATTTATCAGTCAGCACTGGTCTAAAAGAAAGAAGGAAGTTTCCTGAAATGTTTTGAACCCATCAATTTCAGAACAAGATAACATGAAGGGGAATCAAAATGTAATGCACTCTAATACAATTAACTAAAACCTATGTAAAATTGGATGGTTTCTAATAACGAGAACAGGTTTCACATACATAAGCTCTGGTCCAGCATGTTTTAATCTTCTATTCAATTAGGTAAAAAAGAGAGAAGAAATCCCTTTTTATTTGTGCTATTAAGTACTTACAATTAGCAAACAAAGTATGAAGGCACGAATATTAAGGCTATAAGGACTCTAGTTCATCATCTCTCACACAGGATCAGGAGGGAATAGAAAAAATCCAACAAGAAGATTTCCTATTTAGAACTGTCAAAATTCTTCTTCAGTTCAGAAAGCTGTGCCTGGTACTTTAAACCCAAAAAATATCACTAGCTAAAAGAGCAACAAGGAGTCTCTTATTTGCTGGTTTTTATCCAAGCCATGCAAATTTGGAGGACATGTAATAACATGAATTGTTTAAGGGATTTTATGATATTTGTTAAACATTTAGTAATTTAGAAATTTCGAAACTATCTGGTTATACCCTAGAAAGAATAGGTTTGATTGACATGCAACACAGGTGGTTTCTAGTGTTTTTTTTTTCAACTTTATTGGTTAAGTATACTTGATACACTAGGTTGAGTGCCATTGGAATAAAGCAGCCCTTGCTACGTCTGGAATTTAGCTAGTTATAGCAGTCCCTTACATATGTAAACACACTAATGTTTCTCTAATCAAGAATATGAGTATACTTTTCTCCTCCTACCAAATGTTCTGCAAATAGACACGGAAAAAAGGCAGAAGCAAGTACTCATGAAGCACATAGTGAATTAGTTAGCTTTAGAAAATAAACTAAGTGTACATTCACATTCTTCTTGAATCACTGGCTTTTGGAATTCCAAAATCCAATAAACCTAAAAATTTAATCCTAGAACTTTACACCCAAATTCATTTCGATCATTCTTGAGCCCTCCTAATGTGAAAGACAGTCTTTCATTTCGTGCACTTGAAATCACCATAAGTTAGTTGAAGTTTTTTTTCTTTTTTTAATTTTTTTATTTTGACATGTACATAGAAAGGAGAGGTAGCAAATGAGACAGCATAATGGTGAAAAACTATCTTGTAATACAATCCTCTATTTCACAAAGAAAGACTGGCCATATTTAGATTAGGCTTATCACATACCAACACTTAGAGACATTAATGCCTTTCTCGATCCACCAGAAGAATTCAAAGCATCAAACATTGCCATTGAATCATCAATCACATCTCCAGGTTTTAGCAAAACAGAAGCACATTCATCTTCTTTTGGTTGTTTTCGTCGAAATCGAAGTTCCATGGTTAGACCACTTTCATTGTGTATTCTCGTCAGAGGGGAAACCACAATTGACAAACCATCCTGCAAAACAGAGGGAAAATCAAGAATCGCGAACCCAATTAAAACAATTTGTTCACAAAGTGATAAAAATTACCTCATGATGCTGTGAAATGTCAACCACAAAAAGCGGTCCTGGATAAGTTTTTGAATCTATAAAAGAAATGAAAAGTGTATGTGAATATCCTTAGCGGCAACTCGAAAGATTTGCCTCAATTGGCAAAAAATTGAGGAAAGGAAAACCAATAATCAGACAGAATCTATAAAATCATAAATTTCTTTCATTCTTTTCTCATCTATTGTGTGGAGTAAATGGTGCCATATCCAGTTCGTCCTAATTTATAGCCTATCAATTTTAATAATGTATCTTTCATCTTTTAAGAGGCATGCAACTGGAGGGTTTTCTTTTGGGTCTTGGCACGTCAATAGAGTTTGTTCTTGGAAAAGAAGACATGCAACGGAGGATTTGTCTGCGTGGATTACTTCTCCTCATAATACATTGGGTGAAGTAGTAAGGAACAAAAATATTTCAATCCAAGGGAGTTCCAGGACCTCCCGTTGGAAAAATTATAATGTTAAAAAAGAGAAGAAGTTGAACCCCATGTGATGACCAAAAAACCTATCATAACATTGTAACGTCTTGAAAAATTCTATGGTTCCTTTCATTCTAGGTAGTCCAGAAAAATCCCTTGATGAAATGCATCCAAAGGGTCTTCTTTCCTTTTCAAGATGAAATGCACTTAAGGGTCGGTCTTCTTTTCCCTTTTGAAAGAATGAAAGGATGACCCAAAGAGTGAGTGACAGTAGACTTGAAAAAACTGTTGACCAATGAGAAGCGATAGTGCTGCTAATATTCCCTCCAGGACTGCTTTCATGTAGCTGCACAAGATAAAATATGGCTTCGTGCCTCGGCACTTTTCTTGCAAAGAGAGCACCAATGAGGAGATACAGCTATGTAAGGCACGCTTGTCTTGGGTATTGATGGCTCGGTGACTAAACTCTCAAAGAAAGAACTTAATTTTATTTAGGTAATGGTCCATCCAGATTAGTTCATAAATGAGGAAATTAGAGGAAATTCCTTTTCTTGCCAAGTCCAGCGAAAGAGGTTTTGTAGAGAATGCTCCCTTGCTGTCCGGTTTTCAAATCTAAGCATCTAGTAACGAAGGCAAAAGGATGGTAGATAGGCAGTCCATAAACTCAGTCCATTCACCAACCTCTTTCAGATAGGTCTTATTTTCGCCCGTTTCGGTCTTCCAAGTATCCTTTCCTGATGCATGTTTAAATATGGATATGGAAATAATGAGGGGAAAACAATATATCACAGGCTCATTCAATAACCACCTATCAAACAAGAAAGATGCGGAAGCATCATTGCCAAACTTGCAACCTACAAGCTCATGAGGGCTTGCTGCTTCAAAATGGATTTCCAAGGCCTATGGGCAGTAGACAGAGGCCATACCAGGTTTGTTATTATGAGATGAGGAACCATACTTCGCATCCATTGCCTTTCTCCATAAAGCATCGTTTTCTTTGTAATATTGCCAAAGCTATTAGGCTAGGAGAGCTTTGTTTTTGTCTTTCATCCTATGAAATCTGAGAATTGTCAATACTTCATAG
The DNA here is from genome assembly GCF_002738365.1 of Cucurbita moschata. Lineage (NCBI taxonomy): Eukaryota > Viridiplantae > Streptophyta > Magnoliopsida > Cucurbitales > Cucurbitaceae > Cucurbita > Cucurbita moschata. Next base: position 485,208 of record NW_019268531.1, read on the forward strand.
TTATGTTATCTATGTTTCTATTTATTTTCTTATTTGTAATGAATTCTTGTATAAGAACACCTAGATTGTATCTTCTTGAAATATACAGAATATTATATTTATCTGGAAACACTATAATAAGCAAACAAGTCAATTACCAGTAATGGAAACGAAGAAAATTGAGGATACCTTTCACAGATTTTATACGTGTTCTCCAAGCAAACGTTTGAGCTTGTAACTCGCAAATATGGATAGGAGTAGTAAAATTTTCAGTTTCACTTAGTTGAAATGAAATAACTGATCCACTCTCAAGAGGTTGGTCTGGTGATCCTGGTTGCCTTGCAAACAGAAATACCCTCGGGATAATTTTATCTCAAACAATAATGAACAAACAAAATAATTTATTTATCTACATGAGCTATTGGAAAAAAGATTCCTCACGAGACAGGTAGCTGACAACTAACCATATATTGAACTATTATAAGTCAAATACATACTAGCCGTCCATGCAGCATCACATGCACAGCTATTTCTGTAATGTAATAATTGGATCTTCTTTTTTTATTTTTTCTTACTAACCTTTTCAGAGGTAGATAATTGTTTTCAAAATGCTGACTGCAGTCGTTTAATATTAACACACAAGAAATGCTGTTGTTACTATTTGGTTCCTGCCATGGCTACCAGAGGATTTTTAAAGTGCCTTGAGTTGCTTGTTATTTTTTGAATTCTTTAATAAAATCCTTTCCAACATCCTTTTCCTTCCCACAGGCGTTACGATTTTGAAATCACCATTAAACCTCAAAACTTAAACTTAAAACTTATGGAAAATTCAATCTTTCTATATTTTTCAACACTTCCCCCCGGTTGGACACAAATATAATACAAGGTTCAATACATAAACTATTACGATGAAAATGAGGAAACAACAATTTGAATCCATGAATTTATATTTGGATGCCATGTTAAATCAACGTTAGATCCAGAATTTTAAATAAATAGGTCAGAACAAAAATTCAAGTGCAAGTATATAAGAGCCAAGATGTATAAATATATGCAGATTAAAGTACCTCAGAGAAATGAAAGTAGACTGAAATCTTCCTATCGTCAGACTCTGCTTGTTGTGGAAATGACAGAGAAGGTTGACCCCAAACCGGTTTTCCACCTGTCATGTAAATGCAGCTACGGACATATGAGAAAACTTACCATTCATTGGTCAAAGAAGAAAATATAGGTCAGTCTATTCTTTGTATTTGTGTAGATTTGCACTTAATTTTGGTCTATCAATGATTATATCGTTTCTTCCCTCCAATTGGATCTAGTAAATTCCCCATTAAACGAGAATTTCTGCAAGTTCTACCCCATCAATCATCTTATTAAATTTCTTCATAACAAATAGCATCTTGAAAAGCAAACCTTGCAACAATTTGGACGAATAATAGAGCTTTTCACTGCATACGGTCCAGCCAAGTCTAGTTTCCCAACAACAAAGAGAATTACATCCAGCGAGGTCTCATTTAAGGATATGTCCAACTACCAATATACCACAAAAATATATCAGTGAGATGCGTCATGAAGAGTCAATAAACTGCTTAAATTTAACGATTGCCACTGTTTCCTATAAGAAAAGGACAATACCTCCTCCATTCTACAATAGATATGCACAGGAACCCCATGCAAAATTGTTCTACTGCTTTTAGCACTGAAACGGTAATAAAGGCAAAAGTCAACTGGGTTGAGAATCCCTTGCCTGCAATACAAATTCAAGAAATACTTATGAGAAGGAATCAAAACTAAATTTAGGGGAATGGCCAAAAGATAAATCTTTAAATGGATGGGCATCAAAGGTAGCTGCATACTTCCACTCAGCACAAATACTCACCATAAATTTCTTTGCGCGTCAAAATAATGTAATTCAGCATTGGATGTGCAAAGAACCCTGGTTTTATTTGATAATATTTGTAGGGTCAGTTTTGTATTACTGAGGCAACCACGAATGATAGGCAATATTTCATCCGTATCAGATATGTCATGAACGATGGTGAGAGATATATAAATTGAAATATCGATTCTTGGAAACAACCCATCAGTTTCAGATATTCTCTCATCCATGTGAGAATTTTGTTCACGACTGGTTTCAGGGGTCCCAGTAAGATAATGGTTCATATTCGCAGCACCATGAACTGTAGGAAAGTCATGGATAATTTTAAACTTAAACGGATTTCCAGGTTTTCTGACAAACTTTGGAACCCCATCAATAAAGGCAATACCACAGTCATTGTTCTTGTTCACTAGATAAAAAGTTCTTTTAGCAAACTGGTTGAATGGTTCCCAGCTCGTATCATCTTGACCTCCAGGCATCCAAGAAAATATTCTCCATAGAGTCATATCCCTATCATCAGTGCCAGATATGTTTACAACTCCAGATCCAGGACAACAGTTCAATCTTAATTGTTTGCCTGCAGCATTCTTTGCATACAATGATATCAAAGAGAACCACAATGCTGGCGAGGACCATCTCCTCTGTTTTCTGTATTCAACCTGCACGAATAGTGATATGCCAAGTCGAGGGAATAAATATCATTGTGGTCTCTCAAGTGAAAAGGGAAGTCATAAAACACAAATCCATAAGTAAATAAAAAAATGAGTCCTACGTTGATTTATCATTTATGCCAGAATATTTTACTTGTTTCCCTCACAGTTTAAGCCTTCATATAACAGAAGATTATGAGAGAACTATCAAATGATATTCTGTTCACTAAGCTCATACAACACTCATAAGAAAGCTCATAAAAAAAGAGGGGAGATGAGATACGCCCATGATCCACTTCCTTCATAGGGTTCTGAAACCTTTAGCCGCAAGAACCATGTCTAGGAAAGACCAATCAACCGTGTCAAAGGATTTTTCAATGTCCAGCTTCACAACAATGCCCCTTTTTTCTCTCTTCCTTTCATCTATAAGCTCATTTGCAATCAATGATGCATCAGAGATCTGACGAGCACAAGGCCATTTGGTTTTCACTAACTATAGATGGAAGGACCATCTTAAACATTCAGAAATGACTCTATCAAGGATTTTGTATAATCCGGTGGCGAGGCTTAAACGAGCATTTATGAGTCCATTCTTGAAAAATTCATGGAACACCCTCAATATGTCGTTCTTATGGATGTGCCAAAACTTTCTTGTTCAATGAAGAGGAACTTCAGAACTAGGGATTATTGTGCCAAGATAGTATTCCAAACTAGCGATGGAAAAACCAGGAGGCTTGTTTGTATTATGTAGAGTGCTTCAAATAAATGGAAAAGTCTGATTCAATATCTTCCTTTGTAAGAATACTGGCCCCCTCAAGTGAAACGATTTCAAGAATGGAATTTTTCCTTATTTTAGTGGCCATCATCCTATGAAAAAAAAAAACAGGTATTTGAGTCACCCTCGTTGAGTCAAATCAACTTATATTTTTGTCTCCAAAGAACTTCCTCTTTTGCAGCAATGGAGAGCAATTGGGATTTGAGGCTACTTTGTTGAGCTCTTTGAATAGGAAAGCCTTCTCCTGTTTCCTCAAGATTATTCAGCAAACTAATTTAAGCCATTGTGACACACCCAAAAGTGGATTCGTTCCACACTTTAAGAAGCTCTTTTAAACTGCTTAAGATACAAAAAAGACACTCTAGGTCACGAGTTAATACTTAAAAAGTTAACATAATAGTAGATATGTATACCAATGCTAGTTGGACTAGAGAATTAACAGGTCGGAGATCCTCATTTGGATGTTGCTCTTATGTTTGGGGCAACTTAACCACTTGGAAAAGTAAAAAGCTAGTAGTTGTAGCAAGAATCTGTGTACAAGCTGAATATTGAGCTTAGCTCTGAAAATTTGTGAAGGAATGTCGATTCATAAGCTTTTACCAGCACTAAAGATAGAAACTCGGAGTTAACATAGCAAAGAATCTCATGAATCATGATGGGGTGAAGCATATAAAGATAAATTATCATTTTGTATTTGAGAAGGTTAATGTAGTATAGTGAAACTAAACTACATTCCATCTCGCCATCTCATTGTTGATATTCTCACCCAAGCATTACCACGACAATCATTGATGAATTCCACTCCAAACTTGGCTTGAATACAACCCAGCTTGGAGGGAGTTTAGTATATCGTATAATTATGTTTACACTACATATTAGTTCTTTAATCTTTTAATTATTATTTAATTTCCTTTCCTTTTATAATTAGTTTTCCTTGGTTGAAATTTCACTTGTATTATAATTGTTGAATAAGAAAACTAATTTCTCCAAAAGCACCAATATGTTGTCTTTTATTGTAATTTTATATTCTTATATATATAGATAGATCGAGCGAGAGAGAGAGACAAACAAACACACACACGTGACTTTTAGTTTACAAAATACAGCGAGTATACTCTCAATATTGAGTTACAGATCTTACATTAATGTTTCTTTTATATTTCATCCACTTGGAGGAAACAATTTCTTACGATGCTACTTAATCAGTGAAATGAGCTATTCAATGAAAATAAAGAAGTAATAAAGTTAGTACTACTGTAAGAAGCATATTTTTCACGAGAAAGAAAACTCTACCTTTCTGAAAAAGGTGGTCCAACCATTTCAACAGTCATGTTAGCTAATAGCTAGGCACTAAATCCCAAGAGCTCTCATCCTAGACTAGAACATCTTATAGACGTCGTATAAGGACATGGCTCAATGAAAACTATATGCGATAACTAGCATCAAGTAAAAAGAAGGTTAAGTAAAAGGGATGTAGTTCTAATCTTAATAACGAAGAAAAGAAAAGGCTTGCCAACATTGATGAAGCAAATAGATGCACAGAATTACCCTGAATAATGCCCGGTCTCCCACAAGAGAATAGTGCAATACACCAGCCAAGTTGTACTCGTCACTACCTTCTACACTGATGTACATGTGCTGATGGACATCTTGAATTGAAACAATCGCTCCTTTATAGTTCATGGAAATAATTAGCTCAAGATAACAAACAAATTGTACATTGTCAGTAAGAAACCTTCAAATGATAAAATACCATCAGGAACGAGAGCTACCACATGAGTGGCAAATGTATCTGTGGTATTAGCATCAACTTCCTGATTACCGGACCACTGCCTTTGATGCTCCTTTGTCTTTTCCTTGTCATACGGTCCAGAAAATGATGAAACAGCTAACAAGATCATCTGAGGCAATAAAAAAAAAGTATACATAATTAAATTATGTAATGAAGCAAAAGAGAAATAAAAAATGGACCCAAGTAGATGCCTAAAACTAAAACGTGGTGGCTTTAGCAGTAAAGAGAAAAAAGGTGTTGGCAAAGCTTCTTTAAGAAATGTAGGACTCACCTGTATTTCAGAATGGGACAAGGTGAGATCCAACCCTGACAAAGAGCCTTTGCCAGCCCAAGCTTTACTTAATAAGCCTATTTGATCACTACACGTCACCTCAATTGACAAGTAAGCGACTAAGTTCTTCAATAAATAATGCTGACAGCTAAAACAAGACGGCTCAGTGACATGACTATTTCCAGAATTTTTTTTATGAGAAACCGGATGTTTCGAACTACTTGCATCATTATCTGTCTGAACTCCCTTCGTATGTTGAGTACTTGCAGCAAGTTCTCCAGCTACAAGGTGGGAAGACAAATTGGAAGAAAAATGAGGGATTTGAATGTTGTTTGGTAGGGTCTCCTCAACTTGTTGGCAGAGAATTGACAAGTGAGAAAGATTAATTTCAAATTCTTTCCTATTATCAGCCAATTGAAATTTTAAATTGGCATCAACTTCAATCACAAATTCCCAAATCAGACCTGCAGAAAAGGGCCAATATTGAAGTAGGGATACAGATATTATTAAAATAGAACCCAAAGAGAACATGATATACCAGATTCATGTTTGACGACAAGAATAAGCGGAATGTTAGAGACATTGAGGATAAAAACTTCCAAAAGTTTTCCTTTGACTCTTAAAAAAGATTCGGTAGTCTCGTCAACAACATTTTCAGTAGCACTTTTCTCGAATCTCGTAATTTCCATAATTTCTTGAGCCTTCTTATCTTGATGATCAGGAAATTGCAACACAGACAAAAGACTCCCTATGGCATGACGGTATTTATTGAAACAATTGATAAAGAATGCCAAAGTCAATGGTTCCAGGAAAAGAAGACCGCCCTGTCAATTAGCACAATGTTTGAACCAAATTAGAAGGCAATTGTTTGAACTTGGTAATTTTCAAGATGCAACAGCACAGTAGTACTTATTCATTGCTTTCTTGATAAATTACTTGACAGTTCGGAATAATACTTGTAGTATATCAAAGCATCCTTCCATTTCTGGACAATAAACAAAATTTCCATTGAACTGATGAAAAAAAAAGATACAGATACAAATCCCAGTGGGAAAAACAGAAAAAGAACCAAAAAAGACAAACAATTAGAAGGGAGTTATAAAGGCCTCCTAATTCATACAAATATTCTGCAAAGGAAAGCCAGAAAAAAGTTTGGAAAGAGAACAAACATTTGTATAATCAGTAACAGCATCTTCCGTATTTTATTAGACTCCCATAAGACAGAGTACCTATCCTTTTTTTCAACAGACATTGTACCTCTCGTCAATAATGTTATTACCATAAAAGGGATGATGTTTGTTACCAAAACTAACCACAGTTGAGTAAATTCAACTGGAAATGACAAAAATAACTGTATGAATCCAAACAACTCAAAGACGCAACTAAAAGAAGGGGAAGTTAGACTCTTTATGCTGCATAGAACAATCACCTGAATCTTCCAAAAGATGGTCTGAAAATCTCCACCAATAGAGAGAGATGATGAAATTTTACTCAGTTGATGTGCTCCAACTAAGATGTCATACACTGAGCACCTTGTTACGAGAATCCTACCAATTTCAATGTTCACAAGCAACTGAAAATTTGAAAATGGTGACGTGGAAAAAATGTCCAGAGCCTGAACAAAGCCAGACTGTTCACCTGACCCCCCAGAATTAACTGCCATGTCAGAATCCTCCACGTTCAATTCATTATTTCTAGAAATATAACTGTTGCGAATATTCCTCAACCCTTCTGAAGATGAGCCATTATGTGAACTCAAAAATGTGGCAAGCATGAAATGAGAAAGAGAAATCTGATGATAGAAGTACACATGGCAATTAAGTAATTGTGTCCGCAGAGATTTGAATACAGATTCGTCCGTATCACTTTCGCGATACCTAAATATAACTGAATTGATATTAGAGATATCAGTAAGAATATCAACTTTATCCTCTTCACATGTTACCTTGACTCTTCCCTGATCAACAGAAATCCAAATTCCACAATCAGGGGAATTCATCTCTACCATTTTCTGGCTATTTGAAAAGATCTTATAACTGTTGAAAGTGTCACTCGTCCGAGAATTATGAAGAATGACATCCATCCGCTTGATTATAAAGGTCCCATGAATCATAGAACTAGTACGACAACTTATTGAAGCTTCTTTCACATGTACAAACTTTGGCATGGGCTTCTTGAGAATGATATTTTGATTCATAAATTTCTGGGAGCCCCAACTGGTAGAGCCTAGATAAGAAATTGCAGCGGACAAATGTCCTATAACCTGACAGAAATAACTCTTCAGATAAGAAAATGAAGACTGAAAGACGTAAATCCAATCAACAAAAATTGCAAGATTCTGCTTCAGAAACTTCAAACAATCTGTAGGTAGAATTTTGAGAGTCCGGAAGAAAATAGATTTGACAAGAGTTAAACTTTGTTTATTGAACCAAAGCATAATATTAAAGAATTAAAAAACCAAAGGATAATGTGAATTACACAAGATCAGGACTGTAATGAGCTTACAGTTTACAGATTTTTTTTTTTCTTCAGTTTACATCAATAGATGTTTCAGCCAAAATTACATGCTCGACATGTAGAGAACTAGATGAAGTTGTAGCTCATCAACTTAATAGAATCCGAATCCCCTTATACCAGAAACACTGCACATTATGTAATTGTCGTGTCTACAAAAATAAAGGCGTCAACACAAAAATCCCATATTTAGAGTCACAAAGACTGCACTTACCTTCATGATAAGATATAAATCCTCCATATATGATAAAGCAGTGAAACCTGTGGTTTTACAGTCAAAAGCTATTGAGAAAGCATTGACATCCTCACTAAATGAGTGAACAGATTTCCTGCACGAATATTCCATTCACAATAAACTTAATTTATTAAAAAATAAAATAAAATATCTGGGAAAATGTATGAAGACGGCACCTTTCCAATTATTTTTTATTTTTTATTCTTTTCCTTGGGGGTGGGGGTGGAATCTACTGGCAGGCTCATACGAAAATATTTAACTGATATTTTAAATGAAACAGGAAAAGAATGCGGGCATTAAAAATAAAGTACAACAGAATTTTCATATCAAAAGACTGCAAAACATTTGTTTTGAAACTTTCATGTTAAATCAGATGTCAACCGTGCATCCTAACTGCATTGCATTTCAGTGGTACATAGGATGAATGCACCAGGCCTTGCTTGCATTCTTCTATTAGAAACCGTCTACCATATGTTTGCATACTGATTTGCTATCTAAGTGCCTGTCACTTAGTTCCTCTTATCTCACGTTGAACACAGATTATCCCCAGCCCTCAAACTGACAGAAATTCCACGAATAACTAACCATGGTAAGAAATTCCTAACATGAAGCAAATCAACTATCATAATTTTAAAAATAATTGTAGGATATTTTAGTTTTTTTTTCTTTGTTATGAGAAAACAGTAAATTAAATATAATAATTTCTAAAAAAACAGGAACATGTTTGGTAACCATTTCTTGTTTCTTGTTCTATGAAAATTGGTTTCAAAATTAAATATCCAAAAAAAATTATGTACTATTTATTTTTAGATATTCATTATGCATTTTAGAGTAATAAATGATAAAATAATACTTCTATTTATGTTTGGAAAAAAAAAAATCTGGAAACAAGAAACTCGTTAGTCCAAAATTTCTACACAATTTTGAAAACATTTCTTAAAAATGAAAAACAAGAAAAGGAAACAATTATCAAACGCTTTTGTTTCTTGAAAACCAAAAATAGGAATGTTACCCAAACGACCCCTTATTTTCTGTTTTAGTCGTGCGAAAAGTAGCCATCATTGAAGAAAACAAATATCCTCTCATATTGCAATTCTATCATTAATGAATAGAAGTTTTGTTTCCTTGTTAGAAAGACCGTGTGAGAAGTTTTCATCTCATTTTTACTGCTCATTAACATAATTATGCTATCTTGTAACGAGTAGAATATGATGACTTGAAGAAAATCAACAAGAAATCTTGCTCAAAGAAAGAAAAAAACACTATACACCCTCACCAAATCTAAGGGGGTGATATATCTTCATTAGGTTGAACCATTATATGTGTCTGGGTGTATGCATAAACCAACACTCACAAAAATGAAACTTGGCATCTGTGTGGTATGAGTTTTTAGAACATACATTCAAGGAAGCAAATAGATATTTTGTATTGTTATTAGAGCACTTTTCATTGAGAAGCCTTATTAAATACATACTCTATAGAGAGAGAATCGCCACAATTTTATATAGGAAAGTATTAAGAAAATAGCCATACCTGACAATTGGTGATAAGATCAGCATTGGATTAAAAATGAATATTTGGTTCTGTTGTTTCTCGTCCGAATTTACTATATATGCTTTTAACCCTTTAGCTTGTAGGTAGAACCAGAAGGAAACCAATCCTTGAGATGCATACTTTTCGTCACCAATTGTTGAAATACGAGGTTCTTTCAAAGAGAGATATTCCACTTCTTTATCATCGGCTTCAGAGGACTCCTCCATTAGAAATATCCAATCAGAATTGGAAGCCGGGCAAACAGCAATTTCAACTTCATGTATATCAAGTGCAACGAGTGAATCACCCTTTTGAGCTCTCTCACTTGAGATTACGTAGTCAACATTGAAGTCCTTTTCAAGTGCCATTTGGATGTGAGAACCACCTACGTGCATTGCAACTTGAATGTGTTTTAGTGGTAGCTTCTTAAGCAATGGAGTCATCAATTGACTAGCACAGTTCTCATATTTATTATTCACACAGACTTCTCTATCATCTGCAGTAACTGTTGGTGCATGCAAAGAAACTTCAGGCCTTTGCTCATCCTCAGTCCAACAATAAGCACGTTGTCGCATGGATTGAAGGAGCAAAGATGCTGATAATAGAGATGAATATCCCAAAGCTAAATTCAGCTTACCTAGAGCCAAATTGCATTTCCATAATGAATTATTTGAGTTCTCACGCACTGATTCTGTCAATGAGCTATTGATTTCACAAAGAAACCAAGGATTATCTGAATACTTGATCCCACTTTCTTCAAGATTCATGCATACAGAATTCCATCTCAACCACATCCCCTCCAAATATTTAACTATGAACGGATTGCAATCAACTTCACCAAGGTCAGCGATATCTGTTTCACGACCATCAGAAGGAAGAAAGATCCGAGTAGGTTCACCCCAAATAATAGATTTAAGATTATTTTCTGTTTTCACGTCATACTCCCCTAGCAGATCACTGGAACGGACACTACTAACAGAAGCCTCCACAGAAGGTAAGGAAGTAACATTGAATTGATCACAGGATATGAGCAAAGACTGTTCACAAAGGTCTACCATGTACATGGCTAACAGTGCATCAAAGGAAAAATGGAAAGAAATTAAGGAGGAGGATGGGATCCCAAACTTCGATTTGAGGTTTTCAATTGTCGGAGGTTGAATTTCATGCGTGGGATAAATAGACACTAACAGTTCTCCAATATTCAACATAAAGCAAAACTGTGAATTTGAATTTTGTGATACAATTTCTAAACATCCATCAATTTTCTGTGGTCGAGTCAAGATTCTAACTATGTATCCATCTATGAAACAAAATATACTGCAAACCATTTTCCAAATGCATAAAAGCATTGAAAAGATCTGACAAAATAATTTTAACTGGAAGAAGCTAAATGTTTCCTTTTTCTCTTCTACACATTTAACATTCTTGATGGCTCTATATCGTGCTATTTTCCGTGCCTGTGCAATGAATTCAATTGGTAACTTCTCCTCAATATCCAGGATTGACATCCAATGTTTCTTGAAAGAATTGAAGAGTTTTCTGTCCCAAGAAATCTTATCAGTGAATTTTTTCATCAAATTGTCCACAGGATATCCAGTTAATAGTAGTAAAAGTTCATAGGCATTGATATACTGTATCCACAGCATGACAATAGTGACAAGATGATGTAATGACACCCCTGGTGATGAAGTAATGTGGCTAATTCTTCGAGCAGCTAGTTTCCATAGTTGCCTACCATTTCGAGCAAACTTGTATTCTTTTGATGACATTCCATTTAATACTGAATATATTGAAACCGCAACTGGATAAACTGAAAGACCTAATTCTGGAATTCTAAGATTCACGTCAACAAGCTGTAGATCATGCAATTTGCAGCAACTGAATATTACTTCTAAATTCAAGATTCTACTGATCTGAGCTTCCCTCTTCAACACAATCTCAAGATCATTGGCAGTGATGATAAGGCAGCTATGTGCTATTGGTTTAAACATTGCATGTATGAGCTCATAAAGACATCCATTATTTCTGTTTTCAGATTTGGCACTTAGGCGCTTTATGCTCAACGAACATTCAAAGACATTGTTAAAGATTGGGAACTCCAGTACCAAGTTAATATTATACATCTGTAGACAACCACGATTGAGTAGTAGATTTCTAGAAGCTATTTTCAACCGATATCTTGGTGGTGGGTCCAGAAAACTCTTCATGATATCATGCAAAGTAACACCCTGAAACACATTCAATAACCTCAGAACTGATAGCTAGGATGAGGCACTAGGCTCAAGTGGTAAACAACTTTTTCTGGTCAACAAAAGTAATGGAAGAGCAAACTATTTGAAATTCAAGATGATGGTTCATGATTAAAAAAATAGTAATCGAGAAAAAGGGATACAACAGAAAGGAGGATCAAATTTAAATATATTTTTGATAGCACAACTTGAAAACTGTCTTGAATTGAGGAACTAAGAAAACTTTACTCCTCGGCAATTTTGAAAAGTATGAAAATAGCATTCACATTTTGCATTTGGCCGAATCCAAAATTTGAAAAATGATAAAGTGAGAGAACAAAAAGAGTATTACATTTCATGATAAAAAGAATGCAGAGTTCAAATTTCCAGAAAACCTCAATCCACGTTTTCAAAACCTTGAAATACTGAATTTGTAAAGATTACATTAAAAGGATAAATTCATATATTTTCTTACCTGGATAACTGTTTTTTTTTTTTAAATCATTTTCAGAAACAGGCCAATCAAAAACAAATTTAGAGTAGTCATAGAATCCCTTGTTCCCAAGAAGATAAAAGTGAAAATAGATTGGATATCAAACAACTGGTTTTAGCAACTCAACCGGATACCTCGCCCGCCCGTACGCTAATATTTCTTCTAAAGTTATTCCCAACTTGATAGAAATTGAATGACACGAAATCCAAACTTCTTAAGTCATATAGAAACTCGTAACCAATAAGCAACCAAATGAAGCAAAGAATACTCTTCACCATTAAACATGTTTTAGTTAAAGAGAAGACTAAGATCGACGATGTGTCAAAACTAAGCTTGTAAGGAGCAAAAAGTCAGTATCCACACTACGTAAAACGAAATTTGCATCACAATTCAATGTCTAAATTTGTCCGAAAATGGAAAAAGAAAATGGCATCACCTCCGGATCGATAGCAGATAGATTCTTCCTCAAAGTTTCAGAAAAGATATTGGATTCCCGTTTACCTCTCGAAATCTCCTCCCTGTTAAATTCCCCACAGAGTAAATACGAAGTAACCACCCACGCTCGATAGAAACCATGAATTTAGCAGCATCTACAATTTAGATCATCCCATAAACAACGACACCAATTGACTAACCTGATAGATACCGTAACATGGACGTCATGTACTGTGATCTCGAAGGCCGGGAAGGGCCAGTATGTGACCACAACGCTCAAGTGGTCGATGGTCACCTCTTTGAAGGACATGCTTATGGCGGTCTCCTCAATTAGATCATTGAGAGCCGAAACGTTAAAATGGAGTTTGTGGGCAACGATGGTGGAACGAGTAAGCCCCCAATTCATCCGAACGTCCGAGTCTTCGGGCAGCCATGGCTGCAGCAGAGACACCAGCCTCCGCAAAATCAAATTGTACAAACCCATAGCTAATGCTGCTGGAACACTATGAAGACGATGATGATGCGTAATCGCAATTCTTCCATTTACGGAAGGATTCCTATCTCGAAATCTAGATTGGGAGGGCGAGATTGTTAGGAAGATTGAGCTTATAGAAGAAGCGTGAAGTTGCCAACAGAAACGGCGGGTAATGTCAAACAGACTAAACCAGAACAATGCAAAGAACCGGAGATGAGCCTCACTTGATTGTCATCTACAGTTCTTTTGTGCACGTGTCCCCCGCCAGTTTTTATCCAATTTCTAAAATATATCAAAAAGTATATTCATTTTTTTTAGATAAAATAATGGGTCAATTAAATCTTCAAAATTAATAATTAATAATTGTATCAATTTAAATTAAAGTTTGCCGGAATTAAATAAAGAATCATAAATTAAATTACATATTGGTTAACTATAATTAGTAAGAATCACTTTACCTAGGAAGACAAATAATTTGCACGAAAGAAGGAAAGACAATGAAATGTGAGACCAAATTTTCGAGCCTATAATTTACATAGGAAGACAATGTGAGACCAAATTTTTGAGCCTATAATTTACATAGGAAGACAATGTGAGATAAAGAATATTTTGCACGAAGGAAGGAAAGATAATAAAATGTGAGACTAAATTTTTGAAGGAGAGAAACTGTAAGAACACGTATAAGTTAAGGACTACTGCATTCTTATTCCATTCAATTACTAACTCTTTCTTCAACTGATATGGTGGACGTCATAAAACCAAACTACTTTAGAACACCAAACTACTTTAGAACACCAAGCATATGTAGCATTTCTAAAAGAACATAAATGTATGCCAGTATATGTAAAAAACAAGCTTTTGTCCCAGGAACTAAACGAGAATAGGCTTGTTTCTGAACTTTGAACACTGCCCAATGATTATACAGAGCTCATGAGCTCATGACAATGAAGGATCCTGTACAAATTAGAGATACCTCCTTTCCTTTTTTTTTTTTTTTTTTTCCTCCATATTACACATCCAAGCTTCACTAACAGTAGCCATATACTTGAACTCGAGGAACAATGACCCTCCTTTTCAGCCATGCTCGATATAAACCGTCTCAAAATAGCGTCCATTGCTTACTACCGCAATCCCTTGTTTACAAATGCTGGTGATCAACCATTCCATCTTAACAAATTCCAACTGTTCCATACAACTACACATTTAGTAATTAAACCTTAATATCCAACGCCTTTACCGAGGATTATAAGGTACTCATGTACTGCATTCTTGTATTTGTTGTTTACTCAGAATTGGAAAGTCTAAAATATTTATTGCTTCTCGGGAGAAAATTCCCAATTCCATTTTGGCGTTACTGAAGTAGCTTTCTCACATATTTTCAAATAACATACACAACGATTATCAATGGGTCAATTACAACCTTCAGAAAATCATGACACGAACACAAAAGGATAATTACTTTGCCCAAAATCAGGCTACTGAGATGCAGCTTCGTCTTTCTTCTCTGACAAGTACCTATTGCAATGGAACTTGTGTCAGAAACAGGCTAATTACTTCGCCCAAAAGAAACGAAAAAACTATCACCCACAATTTACATGCACATACTCAAGAAGTTAATGTACATGCTAATACTAAATAGTCTTCAGTCTAATAGTGTCAAAATAAAGGAACTATCAGTGCGACAAGAAACAAATTTTTTTGATAATTTATTGTCAGAAAGCATGGTACAAATACCGGCCAATAGAATCTTTTGCTCACTTCCCTCTATGTCATCAATACAACAAGTTCCCAACAACCAATGCCAGATGATAACTTAAAAAGGAAATGAATTGATGGTGAAGATAACAATACACCTCATATTTCTTTCATACCCCCCCCCCCCCCCCCCCCCCCCCCCCCCCCCCCCCCCCCCCCCCCCCCCCCCC
>NW_019268531.1:500412-501801 GCF_002738365.1 Cucurbita moschata
CCCCCCCCATAGGGAGACATTAGTGGAGTTATCAAGAATAACAAACATACAGAGGAACAACCATATAAAGTTCAAGGAAGTTGCTTCGTTGGTTACTTACCCTTGAGACTTTGCCCAACGTGAGAATTGATACATCTGTACAGTCTCATTCGATGCATGACAAGCAAGAAGTAGGTAATTGCGGGGCTGCACCATCCATGCAAATCTCATAAACAGTGCTGAATAGACGCACATTGCTGCAGTGACAAGAGCAGATATTACGACTTTGACCAAACTCATAGACATGATAAATAAATGAGTTCCAACATTGATAGGTTCAACCTGCTGTCATGTTTCCAGAAATCATTTCTGGTGGCTTGTTCATGTCTGCTAACCCCTGTTTGAATCCTCCAGCATGATCAAAACAATTGCAAAAAGAAACTAAGAAAAGCTATCAAGTGAAAGGAAACATAGCAAGCATGGTAGAACTGATACTCAAATAGAAGTCAAACATACAGCAGCAACAAATCCCCAGTTGGCGACAGGTCCCCAGAAGTGAGTAGTTTTTGGACCAACAGGGCTGTTCAAGAATGCTCGGAATGACGCCATTCTTCAATTTCTAGAACAGACCATAAAATTCAAAATTAACGAAGCATCATGCAATGGTGACAAATAAAGATAGACTAAAATCATATACTACATATAAAGCATCTACATCGGTGATCAATTTGAGAGAGAGAGAAGAGAATAAGAAAGGGATCATCAGATAAACTATGCTGATGAATTTAAGAAACAAAAACCATTATCGTTGTCACAAATCCCGAACTTCAATTTCATCAACTACCACGGTGATAAACATGGAAAATTCAATGATACTATGCCCTCCCACATATATTTGCCTTCATATATGAAGATATCAGAATTAAACCTAAACAATATTCCTGCAGAATTCAACTTTGATTTCTTTTTCGTCGGTGACAACTCCTCTAGAATCCCCTCTATAGTCAAGTGCAGAAATGAAAAAACAGAGAGAAGAAACATGGCAGCATAGTCGAAGTAGTGTTTTCCTGAAACCAAACCTAGCTAGTCAGACAAGTTTTCTCCCCCGCCCCCCCCCCCCCCCCCCCCCCCCCCCCCCCCCCCCCCCCCCCCCCCCCCCCCCCCCCCCCCNTTCCCAACCATCAAAAACCCGTGCCACTTAAAATTCCAATGACATTAATTATAAAGAATTCTATAAACTCATAATCATCAGTGGGCAAACGAGCGTTACGGTGCGTGTATATTTCGATGTAACTTCCAAATTCATTAACATCCAAATTGTCGTATCTGCATATTTAATATTTCAACATACCTTCGTATTGTATCACGATTCACCCCAATCCGGGGGGGGGGGGGAACTGGAAAAAAAAA
>NW_019268531.1:501823-529311 GCF_002738365.1 Cucurbita moschata
AAAAAAAAAAAAAAAAAAAGCCCTCATGATCTATGAAAATTCAGCTGCATCGAGTAAAAACTATAAAATCTGAAGAACGTGCAGAAATTTACCAGTCTGCAACTCAATGGAGAGATCCAGCCAAGAGAGAATGGAGAACCGCTAGAGAATTTTGACTTCGAATCCACATAAAGGGAGAAGATGGAGTGCGATAGTCGGTTTTTTTTTTTTTTTTTTTTGGGCTTTTTTATTATGGGCTTAAGGCCCAGCCCATCTGTTAACAAGTGAAGCTCCTTCAACGGAGGCGCCAAATTTATCTCTTCCTTCTGCTTAATTAGGGTTACGGCTTACCTTTCCGATTCCGTCGTTTCTCTCCGCCGTGAGCAGCAGTTCGAGGTTTGTTAACTTTCAAATTCTTTTTTGTTTTCGATTGAGTTACATTGTCTCTGATCTGATTTTGGGGCTTTCCTTTCTTGCACACATTAAAAGAAAAAACCCTAAACCCTACGGCTCTTCTTCCCCCCACTTAATTACTTTGTTCTTTCTTCTCTCTTATCTCCCTCGTTGTCGCCGGCACCGCCGTACGTCGCCTCGCCAAAATCCCTTTTCTACCGCACCCCCTTCATCTCTCAGTCACTTGACGTTAAGGTCTGTCCCGATCTTTTTTTTTTTTTTTTCTTTTTGTTCTTTTTTGTCTCTTCGGTTCAACCAATTTCAAAATGGGGTGAATTTAAAAGTAGGTCTGCTGTAATTTGAAGTTCAACCTTAACGAGAAGAAAAGGAAGAGGATTAGAACTGACCGAAGTTCAAATTTTATATATTAAAACCAAACAGAGTATAAGTTACGCAGAGTCTGTTCTTGTTAAGAATTGAATGGATTTTATCAATTATCAAAGAATTTAGGAATTAGGATGAAACATTGTGTTTAGATATTACAGAGAATTTAGACTTCATAACTTAACTTATTTTTTTGCTGCAGGTAGATTACAACTTGTTTTGTTTTGAAATTTAGTCATGACATTACTTGAAGTCATCAAGCAAGCCTCCGTCTCCTCCGAACCTCTTGCTTCCCGGTCTGACTACCCCATTCTCCTCAATCCAGACGATATTCTAACCAGTTTGAAATCCAAAGTAGATGAACCAGATCCTGTTTCTCTTGTCAATCCCATTATTGGGTGGAAAATATCTGAAACCGATTCCAAGGTGATTGATTTGGGGAAAAAATTCCACGAAAATCTCAAGCTGAAGCTGAAAAACCGAAACTTTTCAAAGCCTGAGTTTATAAAGATTTTAAATGTGTTTCTTGAAAAAGTGAGGGAAACGGTCGGAATTGTTGTTGGTGTTAGTTCATCCGACAATCGTTACACTAAGATTCTGATTGAGAAACTTGGGTTCCTGATGAGTGAAGACATTGGAAACTTGGTTTTGGATACATGTATTGCTTTAGAGGAATGGGAATTGGTGGAGACTTTTGTTGTCAATAGACTTGTTAAACACGCATCTTATTCAAATTTGATTTTGAAACTTGTGGCGAAGAAGAGGTCAGACTTACTTTGTCTTTGTATCAAGCAAGCATCAGATTTTGGTCCTGCTGATTTGCATTGCATTTTGAAGTACTTTCTTTGCCTTTCCAAAGAGGCTTATGCCAGTATGCCTAATGTGAGGAAGGAATGGGAGGATCAGGCATTGCTAGCCATTGAGAAGGCGAGTGATAAAAGTCTCAAAGACAAGAAGTCCAATCTGGCAAAGGAGGCTGCAATTCAGCTCATGGTAGCATATGATGGGTTCTCAACCGAGGAACTGTGTTTGCATTATCTGTTGGCATCACCCAATCTTGATGAAGTCATTCTTTCTTCTGCCCTCAATAAGTTGAATCATGAAGAGATGATTTGTTTGATTCGATATCTGGGAAAATGGTTAAAGAGATATGAGAGATTTCCTCAAGCAGTTTCTTGTCCAAAAGCAGCTACTGTGTTGGGTTTGAAGGCTTGTGATTGGGTTCCCAAGCTTGATGATGTCGTCAGATATCTTGGACTAGTGCTGGACGAGAACTTTTCTTCATTGGTATTGCATCCAGATTTTCACGAGGAGCTGAAATCCATGGAGGAATTGGTTAGTTCTCTAGCCTTGGAATCGAAACTTTGCTGCGTTGTCGCTAATGTAGCAGACAATTTGAGAACTGAGGTGTAAGATGTGTTCATGGTTTATTTGAGCGCAACTATACAGCAACTTTGAAGGCTATTTGGAGGACGTTTTTGTAAACTGCTTTTTCTTAGAGAGTAAAAAAAGAAAAAACAAAACGTGTGAAAACACTTTCGGTTTACCAATGCTAAGTTTTTTTTTTTTTCTTTTTCCTGGTTTCTGTTAATCGGTCTCCTGGGTGATACGGACGGCTTGTGATTTAATATTGAGGTGTACTTTAATGGTATTTGCAAGGAAACTATTCACAGTTTAGATAAAGTGTTGTATTCTGTGTTCCTAATATGGGTTGATTGAAGTTATAATTTTGCAGATAGTGTGTGAATTATAGCATAACTCATGAATTGACGTCCTTTTTTTTCTTTCTTTTTTTGAGCAAAGCCATCCATTTTTCAATATTTTGGTTTTGAATTCAAATTGTGCCCTCTACTTGTTAAAATAATGAAGTTGAATAACATGGTATCTACTTAAAATATTTAAGTAACGCATATAAGCTTCACTGACAGTCGTAAAACTGCAGGAGCTAATTCAATTAATATCCTCAAATGTATCAAGAGTTTGATTTTGAATTTTCCCTAACAAAAATACAGATGGCCCAATTGGAAAGCATCAACATCATTTTGACAGTAAAAATAAATCATTTATGGAAACAAATCATGAAAATTCACAATAAAACAACTAAAAAAGAAGTATACATGAACTGAATGATTGCTGTAACAACCATAAAACTGGGCAAAATGATTTCCGGAACTCTTCTAAATACCTCTCTCAAAAACCTTCCGTTAGCGCAGAAACTCGGCCTGCTAAAGGTGGAGGTAAAGTAGCTACGGCTTGCTGAATTTCCTGATTAACCAAAAAGCAGAAAATGTATTTAGCTTAGACCCTTCTGAACGTACAAAAACAAACCAGAAGAGCAACTTGAGACTTGTTATCCTCTGAAATCCTCTCTAAAAAAATGTAAGTGGGAAGAAGATGATGTCCCCTCGTATAAGGACTGCACCAGTAAACTAACTAAAAGCATGATGAACTAGAGATACCAATAAATTGGCATCCAAGTACCTCTGTAGTGTAGCGAGCTGAAAAGTGAATCATAAGAATCGCTTTGTTCTTAAACTTCTCGGCATGGTTTATTATCTGGGATGGATGGATCATCAACATAAAAAGAACATTAGGATGTAAAAATATAAGATATAAGTTGCTGAATGAATACAGCAATAGAAGGTGTTACAATGCTGAGTGAACGAAAACCTCAAACAGGTGAGTGTGTCCGTACTCTCTTGCATGCTCCACTGTAACTCTATTTTCAAGGAATGTGCTCTGCAAAGAAGAATGGTTGTGCAGCATGAAGGATTAAACCCCAATAGAACCCACCCTCCCAAAATAATAACCTACACCATTTTTCTTCCCAATCTCAACCTACCCCCAAGCCCAATCTACAATGAACATATTTAATTTGAAATGGTTAAAATCACTTTTATCACATTCAAAATCTTCAAAATCACTGGACAACATGTTTTTAATGATTTCAAAATCAATTAAAATAAAAATACTTGAACAAAAGTTAGAGGAAAATAAGATTGTCATATAATGTGCAGGCTTCAAGTACCAGACCTCCATAACTAGAATCTTTGCCCTCAATACGTCAATATTATTTTCATCAACTATGAAGTCGGACGTGGTATCACCTGTAAAAGCCACTTCAGGATCGGTAATTGTGTAAGTAACCTGGCACAAATAAAAACAACCAAGATAGTTATGCATTTGAGGAGAATTTTAATGAATGGGGAAACGCGTGAAAGAAAAATCATAATCAAAGGAAAACGTCAAACTTTGTTAAATTATAAACAAGTAGAAATTTAAGGCTTAAACATAGTGGAAAAGTCCTGAATTCAACCAAATGATCGTGGATTCAAACTCTTCGGGTCACCCACCAGTGATAAATCTCACAAATTTCTAGGTAAATTGTTCTGCCAGGGAGGCCACTATAGGCTTTTGCATAGACGGAGTGTATAAAAATGAAGTTTTCAAAATGGATGTGTTCCAAGAAATCTATGAATTTGACAGTCAAGGACAGACCTCCACACCAGATAACCGGAGTTTCTTGATCTCGTTGCCAGGTAGTCCCAAGTACTCTTTCTTAAGCTTCTGTTTTACAGAGTAAAGTAAATAGCCCTGCCAAAGTTATTGTGTAGGAGTTGGCTGTAAATTTTGGACACAAAAAAAAAAAACCAAATCATCAAAGTATATGTGCATTAAATAGGTTACCTGGCTGTCAATGACATGGTATGTCTTAAAAGCCCTCACTTTGAGGTCTCTTCTCAATGAAAACTCTTCTCCTGCAAACAATATATATGAATGGAAGAATGTATTAAACTGCAACACGAAATTTGGGCAAAAAGTGACCAAATTATTCATTGGACAACATAAGAAGATTCAATAAGGGGCACTACCCACTTCCAAGCCTATCAAATTACATCTCAGCTCAGATTGATCCAATCTTCTGTGCACCTCTAAGAGATTTTCTACATCATTCTTTATAGATTTTGGTACAATGATTGTAGGAGGCTCCATTTTGTATAATCCACGCGTAGCTACGTATAAGGGAAGTCCCCCCTATTAAGCACAAAAGCTACAGGTAAACTGCAGATGAACAATACGCGAAAAAGCTTACATTCGAAATGCGATCGATGTTTGATTTGAATTTTATAAGATCTTCCCAACAACGTCGGGAAGGTAAAATTAGATTCAAATCTTAAATAGATACTTGAATTGAAGATAGCTGCAGCAGAACCACAGGTAATGACTAGACTTCAAGCCCTAAACCACATGTAATTTCACTTCGATATTTCTGCTGCACAAGTTATTGCATCTACTAAGCGTAGTGACCGTGAGGTCTCACGCCATGGGAACAAGCTCAGACGACAATGAGAAAGTTGAAAAATGAAGCGGTGAGAGGGAGTTGGACTTACAATGTGATCCATATGACCATGGGAGATGAGGAGGAAGTTCTGGCTTATAGCCTTTTGTGGGCAGCGACCAATATCAAAGGCCAAATTGAGGGTTGGGAAAATGATGCAAGTTTCATGGCCTCCAATGGACAAACCCTTAATTGGGTATCCTTCAATTTGCATACCCTTCGTCCTTTCCTTCAGGTCTGAGTCAAGGCTTTTGCTGCTACTTCCGGTTCCGGCTTCCATGGATGAAATTTATGAGCAGAGAAACGACGGAGACTGGTAAGCTCTGCTGCTTCAATATTTTGAACTTCCCTTTGTTCGGGTTCCACATTCCCTTCGCCTTTTATTTTCTTTTTCTAACAATGGTAATGTATTTTGAGTGAAGGAAAAAAATAAAATTTTACATATTTGCAATTTTCATTAAAAATGCCTAAAGTAACTAATTTCAATAATATAAAATTTTTTACAAATTTAAATTTGATTAATATATAAATTAATTATTGAATAATTTAACAAAAATTCATCGCAACACTTCATTCGATTCAGGTTCTCGCTTCTTCCATTCCTGGACTTTAAGCTTTGCTTTAATCTGGCAGGGAAGCGGGAGACACGCCTTACAAGCCGAGCTGATAGAGATGAGGTATTTTGGAGCCATTCTGAAAAAGGGAGAAACTAGCGCTATTTAGTGAAAGAAGTTTTTTAATCATCAATTTCAAACCATCGGCTAGAAGTTGTAACAATTGAACCATCCACTAAAAAGATACGGTTACATCTTTACACTTTGAGCTGCTATTTTCAGTGACATTTTCACTTTTACTGAAGTGCTGATGTTCGAAGTTGGAACCAAACAGTTGTTCATTGTTCCATTGCTGTACAAAATTTTAAAAAAGATACAAATAAAATCCTAAACAAGCTTCCTACTCTTCTACAACATTCAAAATCCCACAGATTAATCTCTGTACCCTTCCTGAGCTTACGAGAATAGTGTTCATTAGTGCCAAGAAGAAGACAACGCGTTACATGTTCTTGGCTCATCCTCCAAACAACACATTAGAACAGTGAGCAGGACGCTGGATGACCTATTACATAAGAACAGGTAAATCTACAGGCATTGCGCAAATGGGTTTTGAAGTTTATTCATACTGACAAATGATAAAACAACGCAAGAACCCAAGAGCCGTACATGACAAAAATCATCAGTTTGTGAACGATTGAACCAATTACAATTCAGAACATATTGCGACATAGAATTGGTCTAACCTCCACACCAGATATCTAAGGTTCAGAAAGGAAAGCCCCTGCGATGGCTCTTCCTTGAGGTTTCTGCCAAACGCTTAATGCCTTTTGCACTTTGATAGAACTGCATCAACTCATCAGCAACATCTTTTGGTTGACTGTTAACAAAACTCTCCAAGAACCTCTTCTCTGTCATCCTAAGAGCCCTGAGCATCAAACCGCCTTTGATCTGAATATCGAGACCCATTTCCTCCATCTTCCCTGAGAGAAGTACCCGTGGCTTCAAGACTGCTTCAAGGTTTAAGTATAATAGAAATGGGTAGTTAAGAATACTCTTAGCAGGCAGCTTCAACGTGCACAAAATGAAAGTCATGTTCCTTTGCACTTTATCGACTGATAGAGTTAAGATAAGGGGAGATCGTCCAAGAAGAGTGAATGTCTCATCTTCTGTGAAACCAAACTTCTCCAAATGGGCTACTTTTTGACGGATGGTTTCAAGTCGTGAGATACCAATGATTGTAACAATGTATTTGTACATCTTGTCACCATGTGTGAGCCCTGTTTTTTGTATGTATCCCATCTTCTCATCATTAAATGAAGATCTTGGGATCAGTGTGGGGCGAGATAAAAGCATGAGAATCAAATCCTTTCTACTGAGACCCAATTCTTCATACTGGGAAATTGCAGGCTTGATTTTATTATGGAAATCATAAGTCAAAAGTAAAGGGTTTTTTACAATGGCTTTGATAAGAGCTTCCTTAGATTCAAACATTTTCAAGAAGAACTCGATCCGCTCATGGAAGTTGTTGTTGATCCGACCTTTGAGGAACCGAGGATGGCAATTAATGATCTTCACAAGGTCGGGAGATGTGATGCCTACACCTTGTAGCAGTTGGAGTTTATCTTGTAGTAGGTTTAAGTCACTCCTGCGCAGAGAAGGTCGACGTGCAAAGATTTGTGCAATATCATCATCAGCACAACCCCATCTCCGGAAAACTTCGGTAGAGTCATTGGCATGTGCCAACGGCCTTTCTCCCACCTTCTCTTCAACTTGCTTGGCACTTACAGTTGAACAAGAGGCAACCTTTAATTTTTGGTTTACCAAAATGGAAGCAAATGCTTGCCTAGAAGAAAGTAAATAGCAGAGCTTGAAACAACCCACAGCTCTGGATTTCATATCAACTTGTCTACTAGAATGGGGTTGTTACCGATGCCTAGATCTGGGATAAATGGAGTTCTGAATCACTGACACTGGATTTATCAGATAATACAAGCAAAAACAAAAAGATCAGCCTAAATTAACCATGATGGGGCATTTGATTCTTCCCCATTAAGTAAAATCACAAAATATAACAAGTAATGTTTACATAAATCTTCACCCATTAATCACCCCACACAATCTTAAAATGAAGTTTCATAAAAGAATACAGAGAGAGAATAAGTGTGCATGTGTGTGTTCGTGAGTTCATCGCCTTCTGTAGCAGATTTTTCATCGAGCAACGTGCAACCTAATTACTAAAAATGTAACCTATTTCAAATCGTCCAAATACTTAACCCTTTTACACCATTTGGTTTTTTCTACTTCCACCAAATGAAAGCGGATTTAGGTTTCCCTTCCGGCACATACCACAAAATTGGAATAAGACGAAGAAGATTTACATTGCCCCGATTTTTTTATTTCTATGTCGATTGATCGTATAGTGTGCTAGAAGCCTAACTGGGGAAAAGAACATACACACTCAACAACTTATTGAACCCTTCACAAGAAACTTCCTGCCCTTTTGGTGTTTCCCCTTCACAAGAAGTTTTCTGTTCGGATTACGAATTCGAAACTTCAACATTTTGATTGAACATATGAACCAAGAATTAGACTGCCGAATTGCATTACGTAGTGGAAAACAGAAACCTAAGAATATAGAGCAGCCAGCAGTCGGATAATCACAAGGCCCAAAATAAAAAATCTATCTCTAGCCAAAAGAACGCGAAGAGCAGCCACAAACAACAAAATCATAACTAGAAAGAAAAAGGGAAAAACCTTGAGAACGAAGCTGAGAGAGGTGAAATCGAGAGAGGTCACGAGCGACTGAAAGCAACGAAGGAATCCCTAATAGAGAGATACCAGTGGATTGCAGCTGAACCAGAGTGGACTGATGCAGGAAAACGAGATTTGAGAAATCCCCAACAAGATCAAAGATGCGACCTTTTGGCAAAATGCCCTTCGTCCAAATAACAATAATTAGGGATCCGTTTATAATATCGTCCGTTACTCTAAATAACCTTTTTTTTTTTTACTTATTAAAAATGATTATATTAATAATAATATATGTTTTCTTTTCCAACTACATAATCAAAAGATTTGGTGATTAATTTCAATGGAATATTTTTTTAAAAATTGTGCTTTTTTATTTACTAATTTTTTTTAATGAATTTTTTAATTACTATTAAAAAAATCATTCCAAATTTAAATTTACCCATGAAAAAAAAATACATGACATTCGTGAACAATATATGTTGTCGTCTTCCTCCTTTCAATCGAATACCCTTAAGTTTTTATCATTTCATTTATGAATTTTTTTTCCTAAAGCCCGTCCTTCATATTATGAATTTACATATGTTCGCTTGAAACCATCTAAAAAAAAATTTAAGTTGATTGAATCTTTCTTTAATTTATCGTACACATAAATGTAAATGATTGTGATCATAATAAAATATTATTTTACGTCTATTTTCGCTAGACTACAATTTAGCTAGCAACCTTAAAAAATTGTCTACATTACTTTTGAAATTGAGATATGAATGACGTTTTATTCAACTAATTTTGTTTGAAATTTATTTTTCCCTCATCAATGCTTTTTATGCCACAATTTTGTTGAAGAATTTTGAGTTGACAAATAAGAAGATTGAAGTATCTTAATTTTTTTAATAAATAATATATGATTGAATTAGTGAATTTTAATTGTATTTAACAAAATTTTCATTTCATTTTTTTAAAATTTGTAAAATATTATCACATTTCCGTTTCAAATTTGTTTTATAAAATTAAAAAGATAGGAACATAGCCGTGGAGAGAGAATCCAAGTGATGAAAATAATAATTTTTTATTTAAAAGAAAAAAGAAAGTAAGGCAGTGAGGACCAAAGAAAAGGACAGAATTGGTGACTCTTCGTATTTGATATCAACAACACAACGTAGAAAGACAAAAGCACTGTTGGGCCAACTGGGCCCACTCGCCCTCCATTTTTCCCTTTTCCTCCCCCAACCCAAAAACCCTAAATTTTTAACATTTTAAATTATATATTTAACTTTCTAATTTATTCTATTTATTTTGAGTTTGGTAATTTTAAAAGGTTTCTTTGGACCTTTTTTTTTTTTTTTTTCTTTTGGTTAATTTTGGTTTTTATATTATCCAAACAAAATTGACTATAAAATTTGTAAAGACTTTTTTTGTATTTTATTATTTTAGTGGAGGATTTATTTTCTTAATTATTTTTCAAGTTGACATATTTTTTAAGAAAATTAATTAATGGGATGTTGAGTTGAAATTATCAATAAGAAAATAAACTTAAAAATTCAAGCCAAGTCAACAATTAAGACATCTATTTATTTATTGCTCAATTTTATGTTTTTTTATAAACCTAAAAGAGATTTTTTTTTTTTAAAAAAAACATCAATTTATACTTAAAATGTCAATATTGTATTAATTAAATTTAATCTATTTATTTGTAAATTTTTATATAAAATCCGTTCAAATTCACTAAGATAAAATTAATATTTTCTTTAAAAAAATATCACCCAAGCAGAAAGAAAAATTCCCATTAATTTAATTTTACAACGAAATTATAACTTACAAAAAATTTAGATTTCAAAGAGATACACATTAATTTTGAGAATTTAATGGATAGAAATAAAAAAAAAATTGAAATATATATACATATATAGTCTAAAATGACAAATACAGGGACAAAGATAAAAAAAAAACGACAAAAATAAATATTTTGAGCAAAATGGATAAAAGTTGAAAGGATAAAAATAGGAGAGAACCAATATAAAATTAAATCAATAGTTTTTTCTTTTACAATATAAATATAGAATTTTTATTTATTTATTATTACTACACAAAAGATTCCGCCTCCAACACCCGGCTGCTGGTTATTCTTTCCCCCCTCTCTCTCTCACACATTTCCAATAGCTTTTTCTTTTTCCTCTCAACCAAACAGTGCGCTCTCTCATCCCCACCGAATTTGGATTTTCCTGGTTCATCTTCTCTCTCTGTCTCCTCTGATTTCTTTGTATCTTCAATCCTTCTATTGCGACTTCTTCTTAATTCATTTTTGTCTTCTTACTCTTCGCTTCTGAACTACATTTTTTGTGCCATACCCTCTCTGCATCATTTCTCTAGCTTGTGGCTCATTTTTCTTTGCTGTTTATCCCTTTTGGTTGATTACTGATTGCTGAAGGTTCGGTTCGGATATACCTTGATTGATTTTTGAAGGGTACACAGTTTCTCTTTGAATTGCTTGGTGGGAGAGGAATCTGTTGTTTCGTTAAATGCTCTATACTTCACAGCTTTATTTGGTTTTGTTGGTGATAGGGTTAGACTTGAAATTAGGGTTAGGGCCTTAGATTTTCGGGATTGAAATGCCTCTGGTCGAGGCAATGGCTTCGGATCCTGTTGATGGCTTACCGTATTCGTTTGCTAAGGAGTACAAAGGCCCACCGGTGCCGTATGATCTTCCTCAAGCTCTTCCGATCAACGTGGACCGGATTCCGGTGGCTGCAGTGGTAGATGAGGTGTCTTTTACTCATAAGATGTCTTTGCCAGTTGTACAACCGATTTTGGCGCAGGATGTTCTGACGAAAAAGTTCTCTAAAGAGTTGGAACCTGCTGGTGGGAAGTCTGTGGTTTCACCTACATCTGTTATTGCGTTTGATCAGAGTACTGAGGATAGTCGCAGGTGTCTGTCGAAAGAATCAGATTCTGGCTCTGAAAGAACTGTTTCACCAACTTCTGTTATTGCCTTTGAGGACAGAGCAGCGAGTAATCATGGATGTCAATTGTCTGGTGACTTGAGTAGTTCAGGAGCTTTGGAGTTTTCAAATGGGAAAATTGTTTCTGGCGAATTTTCGAATGTTGGCAACTGCTCGAGGGCTTTTGGCTGCTCATCGATTAGTCATGGAAATTCTTGTGAGTTATTAGGTGAGGCTGGGAGCTCTTGCACGATAGAGTTTTCTGGTAGCTTTAATAAATCGCAGCGAAGCTCATGTTCTTTGAGAGCTTCCAATTGTAGGAAGGAAAGCATGGATTTCAATGATATCAATCAAGTTGACTGGGTCTCTACAGAATCAGGATTGAGTACAGATTATCCATCTTCTCGGGTTTCATCTATGAAAGTTGTAAACGAGGGAGGTTGTAACAGTAGGCGGTCAGCTTCAACATTTCTTGACCCTGAGTCTGAGGATACATATAATGAAGAGTACAGTCAGGATGGACTAGAAACTTTGCGAGTGAAAAGAGAACCACTTAGGAAAGGAAAAAAAGGATCATGTTATCGATGCTGCAAGGGGAACCGGTTTACTGAAAAGGAGGTTTGCATCGTCTGTGATGCCAAATATTGTAGCAGCTGCGTGCTTAGAGCTATGGGTTCAATGCCTGAAGGTCGCAAATGTGTTACTTGCATAGGATATCCTATTGATGAGTCAAAGCGAGGAAATTTGGGAAAATGTTCCAGAATGCTTAAGAGACTTCTGAATGAGTTGGAGATCCGACAGGTTATGAAGGCTGAGAAGTGTTGTGAGGCGAATCAGCTACCACCAGAGTACGTTTTTGTGAATGGGGAACCTTTATCTTTCGAGGAGCTTACAATGCTACAGACCTGCCCCAACCCACCAAAGAAGCTAAAACCAGGAAATTATTGGTACGATAAGGTTTCTGGTCTTTGGGGAAAGGTGAATCTAGTTACCTTGATTTGTTCTCCATTTCTTTTATTTTCCTTTTGAAATCTATTTCTTCATTATGCAATAAAACTTTGCAATCTAATTAACAGGAAGGACAAAAACCTTCGAAGATAACTACTCCTCATCTTAACATCGGTGGGCCGATTAAGGCAGATGCTAGCAATGGAAATACAAAGATTTTTATAAATGGAAGAGAAATTACAAAAGCAGAGCTCCGTATGCTGCAGGTAAATTTTGTAAGTGTAACCTTTGTTTCTAGCGTAAGTAACTTCTAAAATTAAAAGGGAACATTCGATCATTGTAGTTGGCTGGAGTTCAATGTGCTGGTAACCCACACTTTTGGGTCAATGAGGATGGATCGTACCAAGAGGAGGGACAGAAAAACACCAAAGGGTACATATGGGGGAAGGTACCGTCTTGTGGAAATAGACAGTAAATTTAGCTTTTAACTTACATTCGTAGCTTTAATTGGTCATATACTTGTTTTTGACTTCTTGATTGCATTTTAGGCTGGAACGAAGCTTGTCTGTGCTTTGTTATCGCTACCAGTTCCTTCTAAATCTTCAGCTTATTCTGGGGAACCAGACAGCAACCTTGTTTACAGAACTTTTCCTGACTACCTTGCTCTTCAAAAGCTCCTTTTAGTTGGTTATGATGGATCTGGGACAAGTACTATATTCAAGCAGGTAGTTTCTAATTGGTCAATTGAGTATTTGGTTCATCATATAATTGTGTGTAACTCTGTAAATTTCTTTAGTCATCTCAATTTTGCCACATTGCAAATCTTTCATAGTCAAGTTAAGTCGGTAATTACATTTTCTAATTGCTTGGCAGGCCAAAATTCTATACAAGGATGCACCTTTCTCTAAATATGAACGTGAACTTATTAAGTTGAAGATCCAGAGCAATGTGTACGGATATCTTGGTATAATTCTTGAAGGCCGTGAACGATTTGAGGAGGAAAGTTCGGCTGAAGTAAGGAGGAGAAAGCTGTCTGATGAAGTTGACCCTGCTGGTAGGAGTTGTTATTGATTCTTGTCTCATTATCTATTTAAGGCATTAGACAAGGTTGCTGTCAGGTGCTTGCTAGTTACCTGGAACAGAAGTTTTGGATAATATGACTTAGGCTTAGATTCAGCATTCAAGTATCTGTCGAATGCATTATTAGTGTTCTAATGGTTGAGTGTTTTATTTATTTTTTAATATAACAGCAGCTCACTTCGAGGGTGGCCCCTTGTCAAAGGCCCGGGGTTTATAAGTAATTCCTATTGAGAGGTCCTGTATTTGAACAGTCAGATTAATAAGTAAAACTGCTATCTCTTCTGGGTCTAATCCTTAGGGGCGGGCATGGGTGACCACTTAGCTCCTGTATGTGTTGTAGCTGTGTAATGTACAAGACTGTTTCACTTTTCTGGTGTTTGTAGTTAGCATTATTGTTATTATTATATAAAATGCTAGATTGGTATTAATTTGTTGAAATGATTTTTTGGGCTAAAAGTAGGATGCTCAAGTATTGATTCTGACAAAAGCATATACTCAATTGGGCCAAGATTGAAAGCTTTCTCCGATTGGCTTCTCAAGACTATGGTTTCAGGAACTTTGGAGACTATCTTTCCTGCAGCTACTCGAGAATATGCTCCGTTGGTTGAAGAGTTGTGGAATGATGCTGCTATTCAGGCTACCTACAAACGAGGAAGTGAGTTGGAAATGCTGCCGAACGTTGCTCATTACTTCCTAAAAAGAGTAAGTTCTTATAGTATTTGCCTCAACTTGTTTAATCTAGAAAATCTCTTATGTTCCATTGATATTGTATACTGGTTTACTTGTTGAAGTTAGCTCTCTTGTGGGTTTTGTAGTTTTCTCTTCTTACCTATAAACTCAGAAGTTGGCAAGTCAATAATAGTTGGAAGGTCTAATATCTTGTTCCCATTATGGATTTTAATATTCTGTGTTTCTCCAGGTTGTAGACATATTGACAACCGATTATGAACCTTCCGATTCAGATATCCTATATGCTGAGGGTCTTATTTCATCCAATGGGCTTGCTTGCGTAGATTTCTCATTTCCACAATCTGCACCTAATGATGATATAGACACTGCCGATCAGCACAACTCTTTGTTTACGTGAGTGATAATACTTGGTAGAGGTTTATCTATTTATTTATCTTTCCAAGTATGAGTGCCTTAACGCTTTGGCATTCTCTGTTCCTTCACTTCGTATTGAGTTAAAGGTACTAATTCAATCATCGATGATCATACTCATTTTGATTGGTTTGTCAGGTATCAACTTATTAGAGCTCATGCAAGAGGAATTGGTGAAAATTGCAAGTGGCTGGAGATGTTTGAAGACATTGGGATTGTTATCTTTTGTGTCTCTCTGAGCGACTACGATCAGTTTTCCATTGATGGAAATGGGGATTCCGTGAATAAGATGCTACTTAGCAGGAAATTCTTTGAAAGTTTGGTTACTCATCCGACCTTCGATCAAATGAACTTCCTTGTATTACTGAACAAATATGATCTGTTTGAAGAGAAGATAGAACGGGTACCATTAACTCAGTGCGAGTGGTTCGATGATTTCCATCCAATAATCAGCCGCAACCGCTCTAACAGCCAGAACAATATAAATAGCAGCCCCTCTCTAGGACAACTCGGTTTACACTATGTTGCAGTAAAATTCAAAAGGCTCTTCACCACACTAACTGGGCGGAAGCTGTATGTTTCACCTGTGAAGGGTTTAGAGCCTTATAGTGTTGATGCAGCTCTTAAGTATGCGAGGGAGATAATGAAGTGGGATGAAGAAAGAACCAACTTTAGCTTGAGTGAGCACTCGGTCTACAGCACTGAGGAAAGCTCGTTTTCTCACTAATGATTTAGATCAAGGGTGGTGTGTAGAGTGGGTAGAAATGCTATACCAATACTAAATTCATGCAGTTGTACATACGATAGCTTTGTAAATGAACTAGATAAGCCTATTGCTTCCACGAGTAATTGCAGCTGTAAGTTAGCAGAATACCATTTTGGTAGTAGAGGCAGAAATTAGTGTTCAATTTTCAATATTATGAGGCCTATTTTGGAGTAAGTCTTCAGTACTTCCATATGAGTTCTAACTTCTTGTAGCTTTTCTTATTGGAACATCAAAAGTCGTAAATAATGGTAAATGGAAGTTAAATATTATCACCTCAGTAGCATCCATATTAGCTGATTTCCTATTGTCTTCTTTATCTGTTTGAAGGGGTCGATACTCCAAATAAAGCATTTCTCCTTCCCTTTGATTATTCTCCTGAAGGTCATCACATCTTGGAAATATTGATCATTTCCTTGACTATCAACTTCCTATGAACAAGGTAAAAGTTAAAAGATTATCCACAAAAATATATTTCAGTAAGATCCCAAGAAATAATTTAACGACTATGCTCTACCTCATGCTCGAATTGAATGTATTTTGGTTCTTGAAACTGGCTATACTCAAACTGAATGAATCTAGTTTTTTGCATTTTATGCAGTTTCAAAGACCTTGATTGTTATGATTTTGAGTTTTGGAATGCTATATCAATTCAATAATGCAGTCTTTATGTATAATTTAGTTCGTAAGGCGCAAACATGTGGAGCATCATATACATATTAAATTACAACTACATTCACAACGTTAGATTAACAAGAAAAAACGTTACCAAAGAAAGAGAGGGACTTATCTGATCTTCCCTGCTTTTTTTTTTCATAAACCACTGTACAATGAAAACTTGGTTCTGCTATGCAGTCTTCAACGCACAGGAAGACAGTGGCGTGTTACTTACATCAAACTGTCCGCATACATTTCCCTTTTCAAGAACAAACTCAAAATCACATTTGTCATTTCTTTTCAATTTATGGCCCTCGTAAAATTTAGACCACCCAGCAGTAATAGAAATACGATTCTGGGCGGTGAAACAGATGGTTGCTGCCCACAGCTGGCCCTCTTCATCTCTAAGAACTATGTTTTGTTTCAACGAGATGTTCTGATCCCTCACCATACGTCCAGAAATATACTGCAATTCAATTCAAAACCAAATCATCAGAAATGGTATTCTCTCCAACATCCCTCAAAAGCTTCAGACAAGCCATTGGTTACCTGTAATCTCAATAGTAGCACAAATGGAAACATGGGAAGGTCCAACAGAAATTTGTTGAGTATATTTTGGGAATATAATCTATTATCAATTTCAAGCTTTTAATTTTAGTAGCGAGTTAAATCCTTGCCATGCCATTTGCTCTTCATTTCTATATTGATATAACACATGTGAGTTATAAGCTTCAAATTCTCCTTTTCTCACCACCCAATTTTTGAGGCATCGAAAATCGGACGACAAACAAGCCAAGAGTGAAAACGAATAAAATTAAATAAAATTAAAAGTAAAAAAAAAAAAGTAAAATCTAAGTTTAATGTGAATCTTAAAAATCAAGAAAAATCTGAATCGTTACATCATATATGAAATGAGGAATTGAAAAATAAAAGTGCCATCTTCAAACCTTTTTATGTTTTGAAAACAAGTACTCACCTGACCCAACTTGTAATCGCGTCCTCTTGCTGGATATTGAATGCTTGGCATCTTCTTTGACCTTCAAAATTGGAACAGAATTAGCAGCATCTGCAGCCACAGCCTCCAAAATTGGGATACAACTAGCAGCTTTAGCTGCCACTGCCTTCTTACATCCATTTGTACCAAATATCTCAACATCAAACGTACAGTGGCCGTCATACTGGAAAGCTAAGAAGTCTTCATATTTCAGAAAATAGTAATCTACGAATGCCGGCCAGCCATTCTTGAAATACACAAGGTCATCTAGTTTTTCCAACGTAATACGCCATGATTTTCCCATAGGATCTTTTATGATAGCTTTTTCTGGAAAAGATCCATTTAAATGCTTCACAGAAGCTGGCGGTCTGCTCTGGAAACAAGAGATGGGAAATGAAATAATGCAAACAGATAACAAGACAAATCATCTCACACGCAAGTACATGGGAAAAGTATCAACATGCTAACCCAGAAACCCTTAAGAGGAGCAAATGCATCTCTAACCAATGGTCAAAATATCAAGTAACTTTTGAGACCCATTTTCTGTGCATGTGCAATGCAGAGTCAACCGTTGGTCAAAATTAATCCCAAATATTCTTCTGCTCAGTAAAGAACAAGTAACAGAGCCATTTGTGAAACTCCAGTAATCAACCTAAAAAGGAAGGGGGAAAACGGCGCGGAAGTCGCTTAAGTTCCACCATACTCAAATAGACTCGAACCCTTCGCGTTTCCGAAATTCCAAAATCAAAATCGTAAGAACAGTAGCAACAAACGAAAACAAGGGGGAAAAAGAAGCCCCATAAATTTTAATGTTAGGGTATATATAATGTGGATGATTAAACAGAGAGGAGAAAGCATTACCATATGCAGAGAGCCGAAATCGGGAATAAAAACCTTGAAGAACTCAAGGCTAGAAGCGGCACTGGTACTGCCGTGCTTCAATCATTCGCGCCAAAAGAAGTATCGACGAAGAATCAGATAACAATCCGCAAAACAGGGGAAAGATTTTGGTTATCATAATAGAAGAAGAAAGGAAGGCGTGAATAGCAACAAAAAAAAAAAGGAAGAATTTAAGAAGATTCACCTCTCCAAATTTCACCACACCACATGCATGCAAGTATGGGGTGAGGGCTCATCTTTCTAGGGTTTTGGGATTTTTTTTATTCTTTTATTTCTAAAATGCTCGTTTGGCATAAAAAATTATAATTTATAAAACAAAAAATGTTAATTTAATTTTTTTTTTTTTAAGTTCATGGGATGTACAGCGATCTTACTCCTCGTAATTAGCCAATGTAAAATTAAGCTAAGTTTAAATAAAAAAAATTAGATTGAAATTTGCTATATACATTCCTATTTCCCTAAATTTATGAACTTTTATGTTAATAAACGATAAAATTTATCAAATATTTAAATAAAATTAATTACTAAAAAATTAATGTTCACATTTTTATGTATATTATGTTTGAATAAGAAACCATACTTTGATTGAGACGAAGAATACAAGAAAAAAAATCAAGGCTAGCGATAGACTGGAATCCAAAATAACAAGACTATGATCGAGGCGATAATTTCCCATAAACTTCATAAAAATGCATAAATTATACGCAATTAAAACCATGGAATCTCCATAAGAACATACCAACAAGACAGAAAAAAAATTGTTTAAAAAGAAACATGAGAGATCATAAGAAAAGCACAAGGCCTTTAAACATCAGCATGTCAGATTCGTCCCCAGAGAGGCATATTTCCACTAAAGAACACAAAAGGACAAACACAGCTTGCCTTCTGATTGTCAATGGCAGTTTTTAAGAG
The DNA here is from genome assembly GCF_002738365.1 of Cucurbita moschata. NCBI lineage: Eukaryota > Viridiplantae > Streptophyta > Magnoliopsida > Cucurbitales > Cucurbitaceae > Cucurbita > Cucurbita moschata. The sequence continues at coordinate 520,515 of NW_019268531.1, forward strand.
AATTGAAGAACATCCAACAGATAACAAACACAGAGACCAAAATAAAAGGGTGTTTTTTTTTTCAGTTCATTAAGGTTGCTTGAAAATGGTCACTTTAAAAACGCAGTTTTGTTTGCTCACCATTTCAAACAAGCAGGTGTCTCCATCTTTCAACCCATTTTCACCGTAAAATTTCCTCCAACCACCTGAGAATCTCATACATCCTTCATATTGCTTTAATGTTACCATCCATTCCTTATTCCCAGTTTGAAGCTTTACAGATTTCATTTCTGGTGAAAAATGCTCCTTACCAAACGCCAGGGGAATGTTCTGTCAATGATCAACAACATAAAATGCCTCAAATCCCATGAAAATGTATACATTTTATGAACTAAAGAAATGGGTTTTGATTGTTTTCTTCTGTTTTTGTTACCAAGATTCTGTTCTTGTAGCTTTTGTAATGAATATCCACTTTGAAGAAGGGATTTCTGGTTGATGCAGTGTTCTTATCTTGTAATTTGGTGAACAAAAATCTTCCTTTCTTAATCATTTCGAAGAACACAACATCGCCTTCTTTCAACAGATTTTCCTGTACAAAACGCTTCCATCCACTGGAAACGTATGCAAATTTATCTACACTTCCACTCCATTTATACAAAAGTGGCCATTTTCTACCATTTGCAGTTTGAACGTTAAAATTTCCAGATTTCTCACATAAATAACTCCTTGCAAATTTCGCAGGAAAAACCTCCAAGAACGAAGAACAAATTATCAAACAAGATCAAACGAGAAAGGGTTCAGAATAATCAAACAAGAGCTTACCATGTTGTATCTACCGCATACGTTTGATTGGTTCAACACAACTTGGAAGCCAGGTTTCTCTGTTGCTGATTTTCGTCTTCTCCTTGAAACCCCAATTTCATAGTCTTTTACAGAAGATGGTTAAAAGATAAACTATCAAATTCTACAAGAACGCTTCAAAATAACTTCCAAAAGTTCATACCTTCTTCATCTGAATCAGAAACAGAGTCATCGTCCTCTTCAGATTCTGTTATAGAATCACAAGCATGGAAAGAAGAATATTCGGATTCCAATCCAGATGGGTCGAATATGGTTACTTCAAAGCTCGAACTTCTGCCCTCCAATCTAAAAACCAGCAGAGACCCAAACTCCAAAGAGTAGTGGTTGGCAAATTTATGCCATCCCTTTTGCAGCCAAACGGCGCCATTAGCAGCCATTGTCAGACCCACTTTCCATTTCATTCCATCGGGAAGCTTTAGAATTACGGCACTTGACAAGAGCTTACCGTATTTCTTCACGAACTTCTTCGGAATCATCTGGAAAAGAAGCAAACCGTTTAAGAGATACAGATAAGAAAAGAAAGTGAAGGAGACTCTGTTTTCACCAGTTTTTGATCTTCGAGGTTTCTGTGCAGAAGGATTTTGAAAAACTGAGGAGAAGAAGCCATTGTTTGTGGTCAAGCTGCAGTTAGTGAATGAAAGAAAGCTGAAGCGGGGAAGATGAAGTTGGTGAAAAATGTCGGCGTCTGTTCAGATATTGTGCATCGGATCGTACATACGGTTTTCAAGGACTGTTCTGCTCTGCTAGCTGCAGGATGGATGTCGTTTTTTTTGTTCTTCATTATTATGGTATAGCCAATAAGGTTTTTTCGATTTAGTTTTATTTGGAGTTGGCATTATTGTAGTGTCCAGGCAGAGCTGGTAGCTTTCTGGAACAAGCCATTGTCAGCATAAAGCAAGCTCCAACCAGCTGAGAATCTGACATAACTCGCCTATTGCTCCTTCTTTCAAGAAATTTTTCTCTGCTAAACGCTTCCTTCCGGCTTCCACTCCATTTGTACAAAACAAGCTCATTGGGAATGGCGTCCAACAAGAAGAACCAAACATTGACGTGGGATTTATAAGACAGGAGCTTACCATGTTGAATGTACCTCGTATGTTTGACTGCTTGGCATGACATGACAAGTTTGAAGCAAGGTTTCTCAGATTTTGAGCTGAATCTTTGAGTTGTTTTGGCTCCAAGGTTTGCTAATGGTTGCCACCGGTCTAGTTTTCTGTTTCGAATATAGTTCTAGTTGTTCGGAGTCCAGTTCTTTGAGATTCTTAAGATTTTTCTGCTGATATTTTTATGTTCCATTCCGTTTTTATCTTTTTGTAAATGCTATATAATGTCATGCTTAGAATTAATAAAACTGCAGATCCAATCGTTTATGTTCTCTGCTCTAACAATCTGTTGTTGAACTTATTAGCCCTAATATTGTATTATCATATACCCGTTAATCCTTCCCAGTTCTAAGCTTTAACGTAGGTTAACTAAAAGGAAAAAAAATATCAATTTATTTAGAAACCTCAGTTTTAAAACCCTTTAACAAAAGTTTGAAAGATAAAGTACAAAGAAGACAATATTCGCGAGGATTTGGATTGTTACACTCATTTGAATTATTTGTAAGTTTAATGAGAAGATAAATAGTGAGCTCTTAAGTTATAAGTTTGATACCTTTAATAAATTTTTAGTGTTTAAAAAATGGTATAATATAACGAAAAGAGAAATTTTCCCAAAAAGCTATGTCATAGCTTCAAATTCTCCTTCACTACGAACATGATTTTGGTTAGTTTTTTACATGTTTGATTCATATTTCTGTATATTAATTAATTTTTGTATATAATAGTTTATATTTATGGTGTGTGACAATAAATGTGTGGATATAAATAATATGAAGTGGGGCCAAAGGTAATAAAAATAATAATATGATTGGGATATTGACTTTGGGTGATCTGATCTCACCAGAAGGAATCAAACCCAAATGAGCTTTTTTGGTTTGGTGATGCATATTTCAACATTAAACCCTTTAATTTGGTTTCTGTCCCTTTCTTATCTTTATATCTCAATTTCATTATTGCCTTTTAATTTTAATTATATCCTATATTATTCAAATTCAATTTTATAATTATTTTTTTCCTTTGTGCATTGACTCCACCTCCACCTTAGATCTTCAAATCTTTTATCATAAATTTGTTTTTATTTATTTATTTTTTTATTATTTTATCTCCATCGAAAATATTAAGTTTATTTTTTTAAAAAAATGACGACGATGACGAGAACGTAGCTGTTTTAAATGAGGTAAGATATTTGGTCAAAGTCAACGTTTTGACATATTGATCTGAAAGCGACTTAATGAAGCAGAAAGAAGAGAGAGAGAACAGAGAGAAGAAGCAGTGTTATAGAGTAGTGAGTGACATGTCTTTGCGAAGCTCAGAGGGGCATTATCTACCATTGAGAGTGGAAAAATAGCAGCAAACTCAGAAAGCAAAAATAACTTGAAAATGGGAAATGTTTCTGAGCATCAGCTAAATACAGCACCCATAACAGCACCCATAACAACTCTCTACCGCTACCACTTGTTTTACACAGATTCAAGAATTTGAGCTTTTCTCTGGCTGCTCGAGATCACGGCGCCATGGCTGCTCGAGATCGAACGATTTCCCCAGAGCTCAGTCTAGCACCAATTAACTCAAAAAAGAGAACAATTCAAGTAAAAATAAGTATGAATCAACAAATTCATCTGCTTGTGCTGGAGAGCTGCAAGTGAAGATCAAAGCATCCGAGGAGGGTGGGACGATACTGCACTCTCCATCGTTTTCGGGATGCCCTTTAGTTTATTGCTTCGAGTTTTCTTTCTTACGGATGCTTCTCCCCCTTGTCCAAATGACATGGCTGCTGCTTCAGGTGTTATACTTCTGAACCTTCTTCAACTGTAGGAAGAGCACCCTCTTTGATAAAAGTTGGATTAAGAAACTTTGCTACGAAAGCCCATAATCTGTAGACATCTTCGAAATTGCTCAAAAATCCCAGAGAAGCTGTCACGACTTCGCCCCGCATGAACTCGCTCTTTCCGCTGAGCTTCCCACTTTCCATTGGTCTGCAAAGGGTTGTGTCTTCTAGGTTTGAACCACTTTTTTGATGTCTCGGATTGTCGACGATGCGTATGTGACTAAGGAAACCGATTCCTAGAGATATACCTTCTCTTTCAGCTAGCTTCTGTACAATTTCTGGGTTGATTAGCCCCCTAACTCGGTCTCTCACATTGAATGCTACGGCAGCACCCCTTTCGTATTTTATTTTAGGACCATAAATTTGAACAAGATTTGCCCTGCTGCTTCCATCCGAATCGGGTAACCTAAGTTGTAGTAGTGACGTCACGAGCCAATTGATCAGATATCTTAACCTGAGAGTAGTCTTGTTGAGACCCAACAAGTCGATATGATCAATATGGCGGCAAATTATCTCAGGTTCTCTCCTGTCCCAATCTTGCCCATCACCATATTCACCATCACTGGTACCTTCATCATCATCAAAGCTGGTAATAGACATTTCACCTGGCTCAAAATTACAGCTCTGGTGCTCTTTACCGTTGTCTTCAATGCCGAAAGAGACTCTTCTTCCCTTGTTCTGCACTTCAGATTCCTCTACTCCGAAAAACCTCCCACCGGCGAATCTATTCCCTCGGCGTCCCAACAACCTAAATTCACCTTCAGTTTCACGTCTTATTGCACTCTCCTTAATCTCGGGGCAGATCTCAGAGGTCGAACCGTTCTCTAACTTATGGTGCTGGGATCCAGAAGTTGAATTGCTAAGATGAGATCTCTTGACATCACAACTTGACATACCATTTGAAAGTGCTTTGCCAATTTTGTCTACCTCCAACACGTCCGTATGCTCCGAACTCTTTTTACCGCCCTGTACAACAGGACTCCTTACTGAATCTTTACTTCCACCAACCTCCTTGTAGCGATCGAGCTCTTGAGAAACTGACATGACAGCTGCATCAAATGACAGCATACTTCTTTCATCACCTGCCCTTGAGTTTACTTCTTTGTCATCATAAAGTGGGCTGCTGTATATTTTTGAAGTTGGTTTGGGTGATTGTTGCCTATTTTTTCGATATGCAAACCAATACGGGGGCAACGGGGAGGCAATTTCATGTTTGCTGAAGCCAGCATTATCAGACCCAAGAGGACTGTGGCCTAAATCAATCCATAATGAGTTATCAGATGATTCGTCTTCACTGAATACCGGGCTCTTCATCACCTCTCCAACAGAAAAACTTTCCGTTTCCTCAAATATAGTGCTCGTAGCATCTCTCTCAGAACTTTCATGATCCATCTCAGTTTCAAATACGTCTCTAACCTGAGAAGATGTGAACGCACCCGAGAAAGCGGGCAGTTGAGATTTTTGACGTGTTTCAGAGGCTTTAACAACATTCTCAGAGATTCCATCTTCTTCAATCCCAGCAAATCCATCAAGACCATCAATTGAATCACTCAGGTACAAAGGATATTCAGGAGTTATCTTCACGATTCCTGAACCTGTACTCCCCGAATGATTCTGTAAACTTGCCATTACTGATTTCTTGATCAATAGACATCCAAACCCGGTTGGATCAAATCCAAAAACTCTATAGAACGATGTGACAATGAAATCTGGCCGGAAAAGGGACAGTCCAAGAGAATCCATGTCTTTGGGACCTAAAGATCCAGCATCAAGCAGCACGTGCCAGTTGTTCTGTTGCGCTAGAGCCATCCATTGATACGAATACTTCGCTCCCGTCACTCTAGATTGAACTGGAAACACAAAAAGACCAGTAGCGGAGTCCTTCTTCTTTCTCCTCTTATTCGAAATTTGTTTTCTCAAATCAGTGGAGCAGAGTTTCAGGGATGGCCATTTGAACCAGGCGCTATACACTTTCGCACCTTTCTCTCTAGCACTCTGAGCCATCCAAGTCACAGATTGACTCTCATAATCAAACATGGTCAACAATTTTTTGTTGGTATGAAAAGGATATGAATCAGCAAGCAATTTAAAAGCCGACCCTCTACTCACAGTAAACACAAGCCCATATTCATGCTCAGGAATGTTCAAATAGTCCATGATCTTAAGCTTTATATCATGTTCAACAGTCCCCTTTTCAGCACCACCATAAAGAGCATGGTTGCTCAGATTTGCAGTTATCTCAGACAAGCTAAATGTGGAGGACTCCCAATAGTGAAGTGTTTGAACATAAGAAAAAAGTCCAAAGCCACAGTAATCGAGGCATACCTTTGAAGAAAGGTGCGAGTACTCGTTGGACCTCAGCTGATCGATCTTCTCGGAGGACTGGAAATTCGGGTACATAGTAAAGAACTTGGAGAAACATTCATGGAGGTCAGGAATGTCGTCTTCGGACTCGTAAGTGCGCTCGGCAGCCAGCGCGGTGGCACGCAGGAATTCCCGCTGCGCGTGGAGTCTAGCGAGCGACCGCGACCGGCCCAAGCCACTGCCGTCGTCCTGGTCGCCAAGTGAGTCGGATTCATCAATATCTTGCGATTTGAAGAGAGACCCATTTTCAGATGCTTCTTCGAGAGCCTCCCTGAGCTTGTTCTCTTGCAGTTTTCGAAGAATTGATGAGCTTTTCTTGGCGTCATGACCAGTGGCTGACCCATCTCTTCTTCGGCCCTTCTTGTCCATTAATAGAGCAGCAGCGCAATGAGACAGATTTTTCCATAGTGAAAGATGCATTTAAGCTCGTTTTCAAAAAGGCAACCCAGAGAGGATTAAGCAGCAAAAGTTTGTGAGGAGAATAACAACAAAGGGGGGTTTCTAGCCCATCAAAATCGAAAAATAATTGGAAAAAGAAAATTATTCAGTTTCGAACCCTAGACCCCCAAAAGGCAATCAGAAGGGATCTTGAAACAGATCAGAAAAACCCCACTTCAAAAATACCAGAAATGGAAGAGATTTAAGAACAATTGGACTACAGATGCAAAACCTCAACTCGGAGGAATTCAACTAAAGCCATCCAACACAAATAGTTCCCACCGAATCTTAGAAAATGAACTAGAAATTGACATTCTCTACGGAAAAGTCAAGACAGAGACCAGAACCACCGCGGCGAGTCCCACAAAGGAAAAAAATCGTAGAGTCAAAACCTAGAAACCCAGAATCCAGATCCTTAAATTTAAGCACAAAAACCAAACTCCAACAGGAATCAGACCAAAAATTCACAAGACAACCACCATGAAATCGTCAATAGCTTCAAAGAGCTCAACAAGTTCTTGGGCCAATCTTGAATTTCTGTAGCAGCTCGAAGAAGACGAGGGATTCTTCACCAGAAATACTCTCCCTTCCGAGGAAAAGCAAGTGAAATGAAGCCAAATAATACCAATCTGTATAATCCTCTCTCTCTCTCTCACCTTATTCTTAAAACTTCTACGCTACCTTCTCTCTCTCTCTCTCTCTTGGCGGACAGTAAGAAAGGACAAATTGACTTTGATATATCAAATGGGTGTTAGATGATATTATAATCCATGCAAATTTAGAATACTTTATGGAGTGACAGAGATAATTGCTGGGTTTATCTTTGTTTCTATTAGGACTTTTGTTATTTTATACAATTATTCCTTTGGCTGTGTTGGTGGAGTAGCGACCCACAAGCCACAAGCCACAAGCCACAAGCGCACACACCCTTCTCTTCCTTCTCCAATGCATTGCTGCAGCCCCTCTCTGGCTCCGCCTTTGGCAAAGAGAAAAAGGTCAAAATATTTAAGCCGTTTACCAAGTCCAACCAGGCACCCACTAAGTTCTTGATTAGATATCTCCATTTTAACTTCTTCCATCATAACTTCCATTCTTTTAATATCCCTATCTTCTTCTGCTTGGAGCCTTTAAATAACTTATGATATCACTTTTCCCCTTTCTTTTTTACCCTTTTCAACTGGATGAAGATTCCGTTTCTATATATATTGCTAAATCATAATTAGAATTCAATGATTTGGGTTTTAATTTTTTTTTAATTAGAGATACTCCTATTATGATTTTTTTTTTTTTTTTTGTAATACTCGTTTGAATCTCGACCCTCGAGCTTCAAGTAAATAAGCACATCAGTGTAGAATTATGCTCATGTTGATGTTTTATGCTAGTTAAATTGTATATATATATTTTTTTTTTAAATGCACTTTTAATTTCTCATGTTTAAGTTTTGTAACATTTTGGTGTTCTAATTTTATACAATAGAATCACACAATGTTAACCGTAAATATAAAATAAAACAAAATTTCTAAGCCTTAGAAGTTTAAATATTGAATCTGAAAGATTAAGCGACCAAAATACTACTAAATTCAAATTTCAATCCTCAAAAAGTATAATTTTTTTTTCTAAAGTTTAGGCCTTTATAATTTAAACCGATAAAATACATATAAATATTTGAGTTTAAGAGTATAAATTGATATTTGCCTAAATTAGAAAAAAAAAATCAAATTTTGGAATTGTACCGATTAAAGTCTCAAACTACTAATTATAATGCGTTTAGATTCTTACAACATGCTTACAAGGGTCGAGAATATTTAGTATTACATTACTAATATTTGACTATTGATTATAGACTAATATCTTGTATGGTTGAGGACACTCATTCTTTCGTTACTATTTATGGTATGTATCATATTTAACTTTCAATAAATTTGAGTTTTTTTTTTTTAATCTTATCTACTCTCATTAATTAAATAGGTATTTTTCTATATATAGTACGCCATTTTTCATGTTGATTTTATATAGTTTAAAGGGGGAGGATGATACTTACTACTTTCAGGTTGAAATTTGGCTGGTGGGTGACAGCATCCATTTTTTTGGTCATACGCAGGCAGGCGCCCAAAGAAGGTTTCAAAGCCGACACCTTTTCAGCTTCGCTGCTTTCAAACCATGCAGGTTTGACTGCCGGATTTACTTTTTTTTTTTTTTTTTTTTTTTTTACACAATTTCTCAT
>NW_019268531.1:529553-531914 GCF_002738365.1 Cucurbita moschata
TTTTTTTTTTTTTTTTTTTTTTTTTTTTATACACAATTTCTCATCCCTGAAGGTCAATGAAATTTTAATTATTAAAAAAAAAAAAGTTGATTGATAAATAGTTGCACTTTTTTTTTTTTTAATTTATAAAATTATGTCAATAAAAAGGAAAAAAATGTTTATTATGTATATATTGATCAGCTCCGACCCAACACGCGCGCATATTTGTTCATCTTTCTTCCAGTTCTTGAATCCTTGCAGTGGCAGCTGTCCTTCGACTGTGGCGGCACCAAGGTTTCTGAGTAGCCATGGCCGGCCGAGCCAAATGGAATTTGGATCCTCAGGAACTGGTACTGATTTCTTCCTTTGTGTTTTGGTTTTATTTTATTTTTCTCGTGTCGGTTTGGGGAAAGATATTTACCACTACTGCCGATAATCGATTCTCGTTGGCTTCTGATCAAATGAGCTTCAAGTAATCTACAATTAGGCGTTTGTTTAGATTGCCTTATTAAGCAACTGGAGTTTCTTACTTCTACGGTAACTTGATGCCAAGTGTATGGCATTAGTTTTCAATTGCTTTAGTTGGACGCATTAGTTTTATTGCTATCTGTTCTATGGCTCGGGGAGGACGCAACAAATTGGAAATGTGGAATACAGAATTAATTTTAAATTCGTTTCAGCATGTGCTCTCCCAGGTGACAATTGTTAGGCGAACTTTATTTGATAAATTAGCTGGACGATTGTTGGCTTTTGAGGAGTTATACTGGTTTTAAGGACTCGATGTTGAATCGATGGTGTATCTAAACTGTCAACTTACTGCTATGATAAAAATACGATCATTTCGACTCCTTTGTTGTACAGATTTGTAGTTACAAAGCGGCTAACCAGAGAGCAATCGAAGCTCTGGAGAAGGTATGAATAGAATGAGATGGTACTTAACCTGTTAGAGGAACACGACTCTCCACAATGGTATGATATTGTCCACTTTAGGCATAAGCTCTCATGGCTTTGATTTGGGTTTCCCCAAAAGGCCTCATACCAATGGAGATAGTATTATTTGATTATAAACCCATGATCATTCTCTAAATTAGCCAACGTGAGACTTTCATCATCCATACAATAGTGTATTGTACAGGAAAAGGTTTTAAAATCAATTTTATCATGCTTCATCTTTTTCCCAAAACTTCAAATTGCTGACGGCAATTCTCTTCTTCACTTCATATATTTATCTCCAGCAAAAGCATTTGGCATCCGCTTTTATAGTTTTGATATTATTATTTCTGTCAACTAACTCTTCTCTTGGCGTAGTTTGGAGCAACACTAATGGAAGTAGATGCTGACGGATCATTGTCATTTCCAGACCCTCAGATAAATTCAAAAGATAACGGTAACAGTTCCTCTGCTGCTCTTTTTGCAAGAACGTAAAACTTCAAATTTAGTATTAAACGGCAAACATTCTCTTGCCAAAGCTTTGAGTATTGAAGAAGAGCAATTTATGCGAGTATTTTACGAAAACAAACTTCAAGAAGTATGCAACAATTTTCATTTTCCTCGTAAAATCCAGGTATTCAGATAAGATAAGCTGATTGAATGACCCATATCTCTTTTGCATAAAGATTGTTATGTATTTTAAATATTGAAATTGTTGTTTATATGAATCCTTCTTTTATGTTTTTCCTCATTTTTGTTGACTCTTTTCAGGCAACAGCTCTTATATATTTTAAAAGATTCTATCTACAATGGTCTGTGATGCAACATAATCCCAAATATGTGATGTAAGAGTTTAGATGTATATCTGCTTTATATGCTTAAAGCTTCCCCTTATTTATTGTGATACAATAATTTGACTTTGCTAAAAATCATTTTGGGTATGAATGTGGTTGAAATGCTTAGCTCTAGAGAAATTGCTTGGACGTGGGATGTACTTTTGATATTACACTCATCTTAGGAAGTTTTGCTCCCTACAACTTCTTTCACTCTCACTGTCGTTATTATTATCATATGAGCCATAGAGTAGTTTCTGGATGTAGCTAACTGTCTCCTTCACAGGTTAACCTGCATTTATGCAGCTTGTAAGATAGAAGAAAATCACGTCTCAGCTGAGGAGCTTGGTAAGGGAATTTACAGGATCATCAAATTATTCTCAATTATGAGATGATAGTATATTAGGCATGGATGTGCTACATGACTTGTTGTTATCATGTTCACTTCATTTATTTTTGCTGTGTTTTCTTTTCCCCTCTTCTCTTATTTTTTTTCCTGTTGTTCTACAGTCTGGAATTTGATCTTATTGTTTATGCACCTTACCGATCAGTTAAAGGCTTATGTAAACGACATGGAGGCAAATGTAGTCTTTTTTTTTTTTTTTTTTTTTTTTTAAAA
>NW_019268531.1:532409-541114 GCF_002738365.1 Cucurbita moschata
TTTTTTTTTTTTTTTTTTCTTTTTTTAAAATGTGGATTCTCCAGGCGATGCTTAAACTAGATTCGTCTGTTTTTTCTTGGGCATTCTTTACCTTCTTATAAAGTTGGTTACAATTTTTCCTTCTCTTTCATTGATGTTGCACTTGGTGATAAATGGTGCATATTTTCAGGAACTATTCCATGAGAACACTGAAATGCTTCAAATGCTGAAGGTAATTGTTTCATTGTTCAATGTAATAGATATACTGTTGTATGGGTATGTCCGGTCTTTCAGTTTTTACAGTAAACCTGTTGACCAATGCACTGATTTTAATTGGTGAAATTTCTTTCCATGGAGGCACAGATAACTCTAGTCTATTTGTTGCTAATTTCAACGTGAAGTCAGAATTATTTGCTGCATTTTTCTGAGCATTATTACAATCAGTCAATGAGATCAAAGAAACCTGTGCATGTGTTGACAAGAAATAAATGCATTGATCAGACATATAAAACAAGGGGCAGCTAGGAGTCAAGCCCCTAAAACAGAGCCTAGTGAGTAATTTTTTTTTTTTTTTTTAATTAAAGTTGCTTTACTTCTCAACTTCAATTATTGTAAGATCCGCAGGTATTCCTTGAGATTATCAGAAGTATGAGTAGGAAGAAAATAGAGTGAGATGAAAAGTGTGTTTTGTCGAGGATTACTAGGAGTGAGTCACACATTGGTTAATTTAGTGGAAGATCATGAGTTTATAAGTGAGGAATACTATCTCCATTGGTATGAGGCATTTTGGGGAAGCCCAAAGCAAAGCCATGAGAGCTTATGCTAAAAGTGGACAATATCATACCATTGTGGAGACTCGTGATTCCTAATATGGTATCAGAGCCATGCCCTAAACTTAGCCATGTCAATAGAATCCTCAAATATCGAACAAAGAATTGTGAGCCTCGAAGGTGTAGTCAAAAGTGACTAGAGTGTCGAACAAAGGGTGTACTTTGTTCGAGGGCTCCAGAGAACGGAGTCCAGCCTCGATTAAGGGGAGGCTATTCAAGAGCTCCATAAGCCTGAGGCTTATAGTGTACTTTGTTCGAGGGGGAGGATTGTTGAGGATTACTGGGAGTGAATCCCACATTGGTTAATTTAGTGGAAAATCATGGGTTTATAAAGTGATGAATACTATCTTCATTGGTATGAGGCCTTTTGGGGAAGCCCAAAGCAAAGCCATGAGAGCTTATGCTCAAAGTGGACAATATCATATCATTGTGGAGACTCGTGATTCCTAACATGTTTTTAGTAAGAACGTTGCCTTATTTATTTTAATAGAAAACAATTTTTTGTTACATATGCGAAAGTTGCCTCTCGTATAATTGCAAGATAGTTTTGTTCAGTTCAAACTGTTAGTGAGTTTATTGGTTGACATACTTGTAACATAGTTGCATCAAGGAAAAATCGATGCTTATCTTATGTCTCTCTCTCTCTGCCCCTTTTTTGAAACTCTATTTTATATTTTTTTATTATTTACATCATGCATTTTGAACTGAACTGTCTCGTTATAATTCACATAAAAGTGCTTGATATAAAAAATTAACCGTTTGTTGACTTTGTTTGTGATTTCTGAAGGAAACAGCAATGTCAGAGGTTGATAATATTATGTTAACAGATGCCCCACTCCTCTTCCCCCCTGGGCAGGTGCTTATTTTCTATTATATTTCCAGTACGAAATTTTCTAATTTAAGACTTAAATCTCTACAATGATTCTTTAATGTACTGGTGCTACAATTGAATTATTACTGGACTGAACTTAAAGTTTTGAATTTACCCTCGGCTAATCATTTCTTCAGTTCAACACATGGCTAGATGACGTTACATTTCGTAGTTCAATAAAGAAGTTCAGTTTTCATAGTTGTCACATCAGGATCTTTTCATAATTCTTTATTGTGTTTGTTGGGTTTCATCTCAGGAATTCCCTTTGAATTATTTGCGTAATTATTCCATATAACTGGAGAGTGGGTGGGAGAATGGCCTGGTTATGCGTAAAATAGCTTGATGACGAACATCCAGGAATTAGGTTTATGCAATCAATTCATGCTAAGGAAGTGAGGGGTGGAAAAATACTCTGTGTGTGTGCGCGCGTCGAGAGGGGGTTGGAATCTTTACATTATCTTTCAGAGAGGTAGAATTTGTTTAGAGGTTGTCTCGATTCATTCCTCTTCTATTCAAGAAATAAATTTTATAATGTTGATCTGAATGATAACCTGGTCACGTACTATTTAATTCTATCTTATTGATCACATGCAGTTAGCATTGGCTGCATTATGCAGATCAAATCAAGGTCATGGAGCTATTGACTTCGATAGGTAAAACGTTTACTGCTCATCTACATTCGTTGAGTTATTTAAAAATTTCCGTCTCGGAAAAGAATTACAATGCTGGATTTGTTATTGCATGCTCTTAGACAGTTTCGTTAGGGATTGTAATTCCATTTAAGTTCTTGTGTTGGTTGAGTAGTTTTTTTTGGCCTTCTAATGTCCTTTCATTTAATTTAATGAAAGATGATTTATTCATTAAAATTTTGAGAAATCGTGGAGAGTTATATGGTAATCATCCGTTGGTGTCTGTTACCATCTAACAATTGGATTATTTTTTTTATAAGTTTGGCTCCTAGTTTGGGCTTGTCTTTTTGTATGAAAGTGAAACAATGATCTTGATTATATTCTGGCTGTATTGAAGCCGGTGGAGGTTGCGGGTTTAGGCATTGCGTAACTAAGTTCTTTTGGCAAAATGGTTTTGGTGTTTCTTCAAGGAGCTGAATGCCCACGGTGGAGCCTAATTGCATGTAATTATGGACTTCACCATTTGGCATAGATTTCAGGTAGTATGTTGAAGAGTTCTAGCAAGAAGCTCTGTCTGCTATTGCTTTGGGTTTTCTTCTGTTTTCTCTGTTAGTTAATTGTTCTATTGGAGATGGCTTGAGTTCCGAAATTTTTAAGGATTCTTAGGCAGGAGAAAGACCCTTTTGTATTTGTTTCCACATCTTTATCATTTGTTTGATGAGAGGATGCATTCCGTAGCCTTGCCTTTTCCCTCTTTTGATAACTCTTCCTCTCGTTTCCTGCATTTTTGCTGCCCCCTCATTGAGCGAGAGGATGTGAGGGTGTCAACGTTCTTTCTATTGTGTTTCACTAGGTGACTCCTCATGGGAGAATTTTCCATATCCTTTTTACCCTTTTAGGGAGCCTCTTTATTCTCTTTTTGAAAGGTTAAAATTCCTAAGAAAGTGAAATTCTTGCATGACAAGTTTTGTGTGTGAGAGTGAACACTATGGATCATCTTGAGAGACTTTCCTCTTTTGTTTGTGGTCGAAATGGTGTGTTCTTTGCAGGAAGTAGGAAGACCTCGAGCATCTTTCTTGAGAGTGCCCTTTGTTTACTCCCTTTGAAGTTAGTTTTTCGGGACTGGAGTGCTCTATGTTGGGATAAGTTATTCTGAACCCTCCTTTTTGGGTTGAAAAGGAATAGTGGAATGTTTAGAATGGTTGAGACTTGAGATATTGGTGAGGAGCTTTGCGAGGCGAGTAGATTAAACTCATATTTGTGAGTGTTTGTTAATTGGACTTTTTGTAATTATCAGATTGGCATCATCCTTTTGGAAAAGGGAAAAAACTTCTGCTTTCATGTATTGAAAGCTGATTATGTTTAATCTTTTATTAGATAAATTATTTTTTAAAATTAAATATTAAATAATAAAAACTCTTCCCATCTCTTATTGGAAAATGGCACATTCCGTTGTTTCCATCCCTAATATTCAATGATTCATTTATTCTTCTCACTTTAAGTGCAGACACCTGGACAGTATCCTCTCTCGCCAAAAATCTGCACATACAATTTACGAGCTCTTTGAGCGTATAAATTCAATTGAATCGTGGGTATGAAATTGTCTTATCTTTTAACTGATTGAATCAGCAGTCAAAAATTTAGACTGTAGTAGTAGTAGTAGTAGTAGGAAGACATAAATTTAGCCGATTGCCTCTTTTGAACATTTATATCAATATCTCATACGAATCTGTGGTTTGGTTTCTTTTCTAATGTGTTATTGTGTCGTGCTCTCTGTACGGGTCAACAGATATGCCTTCCCATCAGAAAAGGATTTAAAGCACATCAACAGAAGATTAAAATCTTGCTGGGGACTGGGCTCCAATGACGAGTATTTTATTCAACCTTGTGATACCTTAAATAGAATTAGTCTACCTCTTGCTTAATCTAGTACCCCTTATATTTTGTTTCCCAGCTGCTAATTACAAATTCCATCCAAACTTGGCAGGAGTGAAAAAGGGAGAAGAAATCAAAGCACAAATCAAAGAAGAGTTCGAATGAAACGCAAAATATACCTTCGCACAATTAGCTGTATGTCTGCAAGACCTTGCCTTTTCTTGTTCTTCAAGTTCTGTTGTTGAAGAAAATACCCCGTTCGAACTTTTATTCCATCGGTCAAAGACTTATAGGTTGAATGCGGGTGTGTGTCCTAAATGGGCTCGGCATATTATTTGGATTTGTTGCCTATGCCACAGCATAGTCTAGATCCTCGGTGTATAATTAGGAACATTGCTGCTTGGCAGGTACTCTTATCTTAGCCACCTTTGCTTCTGCTGACAGTCGTTTGCTTTCAATCAGGTAAACTCAACCTCGGCAGGGTAAGGAGTTCTCTTGCATGAAACCAGCATCCTTGAGCCGCGTTCAACATGAAAATACGGAAAAGGAAAACATCTTATCAAGCACGGATAAAATTTGTCCCCTCTTTGGTACTCAATTCTCTGATTTTATTCTTTTCTTCGGTCAGCAATATTTGTGGTCAGTGTGACCAAGAAATTTCTGCCAAGTAATGATAACATGGGGACAAAATTTTGAATTTCAGGCTTATTCTGTCTTAGATTTTATTTTTCATTTTGTTCTGTCGATGGTAGAGATTTCTAATATCTCCTTTTCTTCTTCTTTTTGGGTTCTATTCCAATTTCTTTCTTCATTGAATAAATCCTTTTAAAAAGAAAGAAGTGAAAATAAAATTTATACACAATTATTTTGTGGTATTTTCCTTTTCTTTTATAAAATAATTTCTCTTTTTGTACTAGGAGGACAAAATACAAAAGTTTCTATTACCTTTCTCACGAATTCAAATTTTTAAGAGTTAAATTTGAGTTTTATGTCTAACTTGTGAGTTTTGAAGTTGTAGTCATAGTGACATAGATGGCAAACAAAGTGCTCCAGAGAAGGAGGCGCTCAGGTGTAGAGAGGGCTGTTCGAGGGTCTAGAGAAGAAAGCCTCAAGAGAGACCCTATAATGTATTTTGTTCGATGGGAAGATTGTTGGAGTTTTGGATTGATTAAAAAAAAAAAATTAAAAGAACCCAAATCTAAAATTTTTATAAACCAAGTAAAGTTGAAAGGGTGGAGATCCCAAAGAGAGTGGAAGGGAAGATCCAGGGAGATGCAAAAGATGAGAACGGAGAAAGAGAAATGAGAGACAGAATCGAAGTAAGGAATAATGTATGAACAGAAAATGCCAAAAACAAAATCCTTCAACACTTTTGCTGTGCATTCCCTGAAAGCGACATTTGATCGATTGGTCTATTCAATCCTAAACACTATACATAAAAATTGCATTACACCCAACTCTTTATTCACATTTATGAATTTCAATTTTATTTTTTCAATT
The DNA here is from genome assembly GCF_002738365.1 of Cucurbita moschata. Taxonomy (NCBI): domain Eukaryota; kingdom Viridiplantae; phylum Streptophyta; class Magnoliopsida; order Cucurbitales; family Cucurbitaceae; genus Cucurbita; species Cucurbita moschata. The sequence continues at coordinate 538,094 of NW_019268531.1, forward strand.
AACCTATTAATTAGTATATAATTTAATAGATAATAAAAAAGAAAATGCAGCCCTCATACGAATTTGAAATATATTTTTATAAATAAATAAATAAATGAGGAAACACCCAATTATTGTTCCCCACGCTGCCCGACAAGACATGATTGTCTCCCCCTCTTTCATTTTTATTAAATCTACGTAAATAATTGTGGAATTAAATCTACGTAAATAATTGTGGAATTAAATATGCGTAAATAATCGTGGAATTAAATATGCGTAAATAATCGTGGAATTGGATCACGTGGCATTATCACTTCATTCTCTTTCGCCATTGGTAACTTTCACGTTTGGAATTTATTAGATATTTTTAAAAACAGATTAAAAGTTCATAAATACCCATTTTTCGTGTTTAATAATTATACTATAAAATTTAAAATTATTACGATACAAAGATGATTTTAAAATTAAAAAAAATGGATTAAACACAATTGAATGTAATCGATTTTAACCACGAAAAATGGGTATTTTTATGAATGACTATGAAATACATCCCAAATTTTAAAGGGAGGGGTATTTTTGAAATAAATAAAATGTTGAAGGGTATAATGTAAATATAAATTATAAAATATAGGGAGGATTGAGATTACATTATTTATAAAAGAAAAAGGAGAGCAATAATATTATTGAGAAGACGAAGAAGGGAAAGAGGGGAAGGAGCGTAAAATAAAACTATCAGATAGCTGCGGCTGCTGCTGTTGTTGGTGGTGGCAGGGCAGAGAGACGCAGAGATTCAAAGAAGAATGGGGGTTAGGGTTAGGGTTAGGGCCTTAGGGGTACGTAGCCGACCCGCCGTCTGAATATTGTCGCCCTCAACGCAACACCAACACTCTCTTTAAAGCTGTTTTTATTCTGTCTTTCATTTTTGTCTCAGTCTGCTCTGACCGCTCTTCTTCTTCTTCTTCTTCCTTATAATCCCCATTTCCTCATTTCTTAATCTCTGCACTTCCAATTTTCGCCTCTCTTCCATTGAGTTCTTTCGTTTTTCCCTTTTCGATTTGGTGTTTTTTTTTTTTTAATTACTTATTGTGTCCAATGCCTTCCGACGTCGGTGACCACCGCAAGACTGCTTCCAAGCTCCTCGGATCCGGTGGGGGTGTCTGCCCTCCATCGGAGCAAGAGCACCTCCCTTGCCCACGCTGTGATTCAACTAATACTAAGTTCTGTTATTACAACAACTATAATTTCTCTCAGCCCAGGCACTTTTGTAAGTCCTGCCGTCGTTATTGGACTCATGGTGGGACCCTTCGCGACATTCCCGTCGGTGGTGGTAGCCGGAAGAATGCTAAACGCTCTCGTACTTGCTTTCCCGCGGCTACGGCGGTTGTCTCTTCTTCATCTGGGTCGTTCGGTTACTCTGCTTCTCAACTGGATCACCATTCGTTACCGGCGACTTCGATGCTGCTGCCTCTTGTCAGTGGCCACGGCGGTGGCGGAGGAGACTCGAAGGCGGCCGGTGGGAATATGTGTGGGAGCTTTACGTCGTTGTTGAACACACACGCTTCTGGGTTTTGGAGTTTGGGTGGGTTCGGGCTCGGGCTCGGGTCGGGGTTCGAGGATCTGGGCTATGGGGCGGCTAGTTCTAGGGTGGCTTGGCCGTTTCTCGGACTGGGAGAAAGCGGGCACGGCGGAGCGCCGAATGCGTGGCAGTTTGAGAATGGAGACGCCGCCGGATTTGTAGGGGCTGCTGATTGCTTGTCTTGGCCTGAATTGGCAATTTCCACTCCGGGGAATGGGCTTAAATGACCATTTACTTTTTTTCTAGTTTTTTAGTCCTTTTTTTTTTATATATCCTTTTGTGAAAAATGTGGGTTTTAAAGTTAAAATTTTCTATAATATTAGTGGGGAAAACTAAAATCAGAAACTTTAATTAGGAAGATAGTCATAACCTTTTCTATATATTTATTTTGTTACTTCTCTTTCACGTGTCTCGTGTTTTTATTGAATGACAAATGAGTTGTGTAATTTTAAGATAGATTCGTAAATTACCAACAAATTTATAGTTCATCCTCGCTCAAGAATAGTTCACCTACTTCTTTGAACGAGAGACGATCTTGGATCATCCATAAACTTATTAATAATAAGAAGTTTTATTGATTTGACAAATTTTTAAAAAAATTATATTATTAAAAGACTACACTATCCAATTACAAAAGTAAATTTAAAAATTCATAAAATTCTATTTTTGTACCCATAACAAATTATGTATGTATTGTGTGGATCTAAATATAATTGGAATAAGTCTGGTTTATGGGTAAATGATTAATTTTTACATTAAAAAAAATTAAAATTTGTCGATTTAAGATCTAAGCACACTCAAGTGAAATGAAATTTATTTATTTTGCTTGTAAAATCGCACACGTAAGATGAAACTAAAAAAAGAAAAAGAAAAGAATGAAGAGTATTAATATTGAATAATAATGCACTTCATAGTTGTTAGTACGACCAGCTACGAAATAAATGAAGCCAAGAGAAATATATTTATTGTGGGTAATTAATGTAAGATTAATTATTATAATTATATATATATATATAAAAAAGGGGTAAAGTTATGCTAAATTAATTCCATAATGGTCCATAATTTGCTCATCAATTTCTTTTTGGAAACTAATGCTCAGAATAATTGGTGGACTGGCAGCTCAATGATATTGTATTTGACTTTAGAGACCAAGTATTTAAATACCCTCTATTTTTAAATAACTTTAAATACTGTCTTTAATTTCAGAAGGTTTATTGTGTTTCATTATTACTGCCAAACAGAATTATAATTTATTAGATGAAATTTTAATTCATTAATCAATTTGTATTTATTGATTGTACCTAAAAAGGTAAAACATTCGTATTTCTTGTTCCAACCACTGTAAGCTCAGAAACATATTTATTTGAAACAGTAAATTTATAGTTTGAATTAATAAATATTAATTGCATATATATATATATATATATATATATATATATATATATATATATATATATATATATATA
>NW_019268531.1:541525-572206 GCF_002738365.1 Cucurbita moschata
ATATATATATATATATATATATATATATATATATATATATATATATAATCAACTTAATATAAAATTAAAATTAAAAGACTTCATACGGTAATTATTTAGTGTTTTAGTAAATTAATTAACTTTGTTTTCTTATAAATATTCACCATAATTTTTTAATCAAAGGTATTGGGCCGAATCAGAAAGGGCCCACATATGGGCTGGGCTGTAGCATTGAAGGTTCGATCCAGATCCAATTAAAAATGGCGCTAACTGAAGTTTTTTGGGGCGAATGGGCATCAAAAAATTTGAAACGAAGGTGAGGGCTCACATTTTCCCTCTCTAGGGCTTTGGAAGGGGGTTCACCGTTTAGCGCTCCCAAATGAAGTATCTGAACTGAACCAGCGTCAAGTTGGCGAAGTCATCACCATGGCGTTTTCGCTGTTCTCAACTTCGCAACCGCAGCAGTCTCAGCAGTTATTTCAATCGCAGCCACAATCACAGCCGCAACTTTTTCAGCAGAGCAGCGCATTGTTCTCACAGCAGCCACAGCAATTTCAACTGCAACAGCAGCAGTTAATGCAGCAACAGCAGCAGTTGTTCATTTTTACTAATGATAAGGCTCCTGCAAGTTATGGTACTAAGTGGGCGGACCTCCATCCAGATTCGCAGAAAATCCTCATTCAGATAGAGTATGTGCTTTTATACTCGCTTTGAAACTTGTTGCTCTGTCTTGTTTTTTATCTTAATTGTTTGGGTTGAAGTTTAAAAGATATTGGGCAAGAAGTAATATTTCGAGTCTTTGATGGGTTTCTGCGAAGAAATGCATTTTTGTATTCAAGCAAAATTTTTGGCCGTTTAGCTAAGGTTTGAACATTTTATGATTTTCCATATTATATGGCTATTTAGATAATGTGTCACTACAGGGAACGAATTTTGGAGTATCGGGATGAAAGTCAGAGGCTGGATCAGTGTAGTCGCCTCTACGATTCTTCAGTTTCTAATGATGGATTTGAGCTTGATGCCAGTCGAATTGTTCAGGTTGCTTTTGACGTTATCAGCTTCGTTTTCATTTCCTTTCGGACTTCACATCAAATAACTATTGGACAGTTGAGCATACTGACAATATATTTGTGTACCAAGATATGCATGTGAAAATGCATGCAGCTTCATTCTATTTTTCACATTTATGCCAACTACAAGGCCGTATGGAGGGAAGGATCCCTCTGTCCTTTCATTTTCTGTTGGAAGAGGCGATTGTTTCTTTTGTAGCTGACGGAAGAAAGGTCCACGTGAAACCTGTTTACTACATGCATCTTTCTTAGTGTTCAACTTTAAAGCATCTGAGAGAAATTATTTGTTTGAGTTTTATAGTATTGAACTGCACATCCATCAACTACATGAATTCTCTTTGCTTTCATGTTTGATACATGTTTATTGATTTTTTTGTATTGTAAAATTCTGGGATTATTTGAAATCATTACAAATTCCTTATCAGGAACTTGGGGGAATTAGTACGTCTACAGAACATCAAAAAGTACTGCTTCAAGAGCTGATGACTACTGCGAAAGGGATGCTTTGGAACACGGAAGTTGCTATTCGCTCTTTCATGAAGATACGCCCAAGGTTCCTTAATCAGAGTGAAGGAGGTGCTTCAAATTCCACTGCACCGCCACAGGTCTCTGGAGCAACATCACCAATAGGTTCTAGTGGTCAACCGACATCTACCTCAATTGCTCCAGTTTTTGATTTCTACAGTGGGCTCCCAAGTAAACCATCTCCATTTTTGCAACAAACTGTTTCAAGATTTGAGAAGTATCTTGGTGAATGTCGCCAGTGGATTGAAGAGTTAGAGCAATTCCTTGCCCTAGATTCTAATAGGAGTGCTTCCAATTCTAGCACTTCATTGTTTCATTCACTTCCTAAAATCATGTCAAATGTGCACGAATTCTTTGTTCATGTGGCTGCCAAGGTAGGAGTAATGTTGTCCTTAACGGGCAATAATTTGAAATAGTGGGCCTTTTTGAAATGGTTGTTCTCCTCTTAGGTTGTCCTGTACATGTCGATGGATATCAAAATACCTGGTTCTTATTAGTGAAGGGATCTTCATATCTGATAAGGATTGTAATAAGTTGCTCTTCAAAGTGTACATGTCACCGTTGTAAGTTGGTTAGGGGAGAGTGATTGTAAGTAATATAATGTAAATTTGAGTCCCTTCTTTGGCAATGAGTTTGACTTAAATTGTTATATCATGCATGAAAACAGAGTCTAATTTTTTTTTTCAAGTGATGGTTTTTAAGTTTGGAAAATCTCTCCCGCTTTTTCTTTCAGAGTGAGAAAATTCTTCAACTTATCTACATGCGCATGATCTCACAGGAGAGAGTAGTATGCTACACGTGCACATTCTTATAATAACATGTTCAACATTATCCCTCAGGTTGAGAGCATTCATCAGTACATTGACTCAATGAAGGCGGCTTATCTTGCGGACCAGCGTTGCAGAGGGGATGGAAACAATCCCTTTCTTGAGGCTGATCGGAGGGAAACTGCACGCCAAGAAGCGGCAGCTAAGAGGGTACATCCAACTTTACATTTGACTGCAAATACACAACCATCAACACAAGCTGCTGGATTACTTGCCAGCTCAGGTAGCCATGGTGCGTCAACAGTACAACAGTTGTCTACAGTTGCTACACCAGCTTCTTCCGGTGGTGGATTGTCACTATTTAGCACTCCCTCTGCTCCATCCACTACATCATCTTCTCTTTTCATGACACCAACAGCATCTGTTCAAACATCCTCTCTGTTTAGTTCTTCTGGTGCAACAGGTCCTACAACACTTTTTGGCTCGTCATCTGCACCATTGTTTAATTCTGCTATTACTCCCTTTGGCAGTACTGCTCAATCTTTTGGGCAATCTGCTTCTGCAGGAAGTTCACTATTTTCGACACCCTTTGCTTCAGGTAAATTCTTGACATATTTTTTTGTTTGGAGTAGTACTGAGCTTATTGTTTATTAATAATAGTCAATCACCTATTATCTATCTTTATCCCGAAATGTTAGAAAACGTCTATGCTCTGGAAAACTTGCTAAAATAGCAAAAAAGAAATACCCCAAAATTCATATTAATATATTTTTAGACAGCGCCATGTGGTGTGGTAGGGTTTGAGCGCAATGGGGCTCTCATCTCACCTTATCTGGCATCTCCTTCTAGAGAACTTGTGCCTGATCTGCCGATGAGGATGCAATTCACATTATAATACTGGAAAGGAAATGATGAACCATGTGATAGGAATGCCTTTCGATGGTTAGAAATGTCAACATAGGGTCAAGGGTATATTAGTAATCAGGTCGAGGAGTTTATTGTTAGGAGTTAATCGTCAATGGGCAACTGGGTGGATAGGAAGGTAGTCTGCATAATATGATTGCATTTTGTCATATGATTTTTTAATAGAAATTTCAATCCCAGCAGCCTTTTTGTTTTTTTACTTTCAACTTTCAATTTTATCATTATTATTTAAGCAGTGCTTGATTTCAATCTGTGGGGGTTGTATTTATCCCGAGAGATCCTTTGGATCAATGGTTGTTGCCTTGCATTTGATCATGCTTTTTTCTGTACAAATTGTTAAATGAGTTATAGTTCTTGCTATTACCATGTGTTGGCCCCAGTCAATGATATAAGTTTCAATAAGAGAAATTGTATGGGGTTAGCAGTTGCTAGTTTGGATCTGTTTGTAACGATGACTTGTACTGTTTTCATCGGTGCTGCAACAGGATCTGGGGCTAGCTTTGGAGCAACTTCGGTGAGTTACATATTTCTCATATCAGGTTTTGGTTCTTCGGTTTATTCCCTTTTATGAAAGTTTTTAGCGCTACTAGTCTATGACTCTGAAGTCCTTAACTTAAGGTGTAACATTCGTAGTATCACTTCGGCACTTCTGCTTATGAACGGAAGATCTGTTGGGGATTTATGGGGTTGTGTGTATTTGTAGAAAACATAAAATCTCATGCTTATGCTTGGTATATTTGCTTGGTACATGCAAACTATATGACCAATCTTATTCTATTGCAGAAATCATCGAAGCCAAAGTCCCGAACGGCACGACGCTACTAGTCATAAATGACCATGTAAGATTATTACCAGCTACAAGTAACAACTGATGAAAAAAAATAGCCAAAGTTTACAAGAAACAACGGTGTCATATTTTGGGGAAAGGCCAATTCCTTAGTTACCTGAACCTTTCTTGCAAAGTAGAAGGAAATTGGAATGTTTTCTCAAGACATCCGCCTCGGCTCATTGCCTTCTGAAGGAGAGTGGCGAGGTGACGCGAGAATTCTGTAACTCTGTAGAATACGCATAGGTGCGATCGATTCTTCTCATGAAAACTCAAAGAACAAGACTTGTTTTTCTTTTGTCACACACCATTTTCTTGTCATTCTTAGTGGCCTGCAGTACAGAAAATTTGACATTGCGGTTTCAGGAAACAAGAATATGCTCAAGTGGGAGACTATATTCAAAAGCTCGAGTGTTTACCGGATATTCTTCTTGGACATGTCGATGCCTCCGGCTCAGCCGCCGTCAGGGTTGGCAAGTTCACTTTTTAAGAGGTTCATACATCTTCTCTACAGTATCTTTAAAGAATTTTGTTCGCATCTGCATTACTCGTGTAATTTGTGTACTGAATTTTTGGTGAGTTTTCATCCCTTTTTACCTTTTATATACACGTATTTATTGATTATCATATCTCCCCAGAATTGACCTTTTGTAATTTAGTTGTGCATAGTATTTTTGGTGATTTTTCATCCCTTTGTGTTTTGAGTCTTAGCCCCATATCCATTCACCGAAATTTCTGGTCCATCCAAAATTCAGCCCACTGTTTAACCAAACAGCTCTGATAACATTGGGCATCTGTTCGGATATGCATGTCTTGTGTGGGTGTGGCTCCACTGATTGACGACCATTTAAAAGCTCCAATATGATGACATGTCTTCCATTCACCATCTCCACCCACTAAGTTCTGTCTTTTATCTCTTTTATCTCAATTCAAACTGATAAGCAGTTTGTACTGAGAAATTGAAAAAATATATCAATTTTGTATCCAAATAATGTCTCAAACTTAATTTAAAATTTGTTTTTTCTAACAAAAACTTCTCAACAGTAATTTGAAATTTTGTTTCTCCTTTTTTTTCTTTGGAATCAGGGGTAGAAAGTAGTAATATAACATTCTTTTGAGGTCGAAATAAAAAAATAAAAAAAAAGATCAAGAAGACATTTATTGTAAATACATTACATTAAGCGATATTTGGACCGACCCATACAGACAGAAAATTGTAGTGAAAATAAAGACTTTGAAGGGATTGATTCATCCATGAGGTTTTATTATCACATGGGGCAGCTCACGTTTAGGTGCAGTTGTGAGCTACCTTAAGAAGGCATTTGAAAAGCTGGAGAGGCTTTGAAAACATAGGCATGTGATCAGCTCCATCGATTTCCATCACATCTTGAATCCCATAATTCTCAATCATCCGCTTCTGGAACTGCTTTGAAATCGTCTTGTCTTCACTGCACATCACATACACTTTCTTGACTGATCCGTAATTTTCCTCTGTAAACTTCTCTGCGTTTGCCAGATCTTCTTTGAATAGTGACCCTGGTCTCATCAGAGTCATTGCCAAAGCTAGATCCTTTTAAGAATGGTGGTAAAAAGAATTAAAACCCCTTAGAAAGAAACAGAGAAAAAGAAGAAAGAAACAGAGAGAAACAGAGGAAACCTCAGAAGGGGAGAGCTGATAGATGTTGTTGGCCGTGCATTTGGGGCCAAATATAAACCAACTTGAAGGCTTATCATTAGTAGGAACCTGGGTGTCCTGCCAAAATTCCATGGGAAGGCTCTCCCGGAACTGAAAGATAAACAAAAAAAAAAAAAAAATGATTTTGTTATGTAGGGCTTAAATTTGCTTGAAGTTTCGTACCTGTTCTATGACATCAGAAGGCTGGTGGTGGGTATCAGGAACAAAGGCTGTCACGAAAACAGAAGCGGCTATCTTGTGAGGGAACTTCTCCATGGCCACAGCCAAGCTCATGCCACCAAGGCTATGACCCACCAATATCACCTTCTCATTTGGACCAACACAACTCATGGCCTGCAACAATGGTTCTGAATACTCTACAAACGACTTAACCTCCTGGATTGCCTTCATGTTGACCCCGGCCCCCGCCATGTCCAGCACCATTACCCGATGCCCGGCCGCCTCGAGCAGCGGCTTGATCTTGTACCATGTCCATGCTCCATGACATGCCCCATGAACCATAACAAAATGCTTCTGTTCCATGTCCTCACAGCTCCGTTGATAAATTAGGAAAGGCTTTGAGATGAAGTGAGAGGGGGATTGGGACATTTAAATAATTGAAAGAAACGACAAAACTTGGTTCACATTATATTTCATGGGTTATTATTATATGATTAAATTTGTCCTAATTTATTCAATTTTGAATTAATTAGTAATTTAATTAGATGCCTGAATTAGGCCATTAATGATAATTTTCTGAAAGTTTTGGAACTTGAGAAGATATCTTAAAAATTGAAATAATAAACTTGAAAATAAAATTTTGAAATAAGATTTATTCCAACAAATTATATAAATTTTTATTTCATCCACAAATTAAAAAAGAAAAAAAAAAGGTGAAAAAGGAGAAAAAGAGATGACAAAGAACAAAAAAACAAAACAAGAAATAATGAGGAGAGAGATAAAAAAAAAAGACAAAATTAGAAAAAATATTAAATATTATTTTTTAATAGTTACAAACACACAGCAGTTCTCCACACGCGTCGCTTTATTTATTTATTTATTTATTTATTTCATTACTATTATTTTAAAAAACTTAATTTTTAATATAGTCATTCGGTTCGGCCGGTTTGAGCTCTTATTGGGTTCGCCAACTAACTGACTCGGCCCACACATGCCCTTAAGCGGACCGACATTGGTTTGATTTGCGTCGGTTGGCTCACTTCTCGATTTGGACACGAAAACAAAATAGAGTTACAATGAAGGAAAGGCCCAAAAAGTGAGGTTACCGAGGAGATTGTTCATATTCCAACAAAAACACAAAGCATTCCATTTTACTTAATCTTCTTTTTATATTTATTTAATTCAAGTGTACAAATATGGAGGTCTAAAACCATGCAAGGAAAATATGAAAATGGTAGCTTGTCTAAAACATAGGACGGTGGGTGGAGGGTGTGCGGGACGTAGGCGGGAAAATATGAACACGGCGGCCGCAATCTTACCCGGGTGAGAACACCGAGGCCGTCACCCACCAAAATCACCTTTTCATCGCCACCAATAATGGCGCCCATCTCCAGCACCGTCACGCGGTGGCCGGCGGCATCCAAAATTTTATTTTAAATTTAATTTAGTTTCTCATATATTCTTCAAAAGTTTTATATAATTCTGCATTTTTAGATGATCTTCCAGAAGTATAATAACAAATTTTACTCTATTATAATGTGATGACAATTGTGTATATATATATATCTATATATATACATATGTCTATATTTATTTATATTGGCGTGAGTGTCTTGTCAATTCTTAAAGTTGCATACCACCCAAAAGTTTTGTATATGGCCACACACATTTTTTTTTATTTCTTACTTATATATATATATATAAATCTATTTTTTGAGTTTTAATTGAATATTTTTAAAAAATAATATAAAAGATCTTTTTTTACCATAATCAAGTCGAACCCTAAAAAATAGAGACAAGTTTTGTTGCTCTCAAAGAAATAGCTTTTTGGTAGTGAGTGGGTTGTGTTGGTTGGTCCAATGAATCCCTGTCTCCATATCAATTTTGTCTCCACTTCAATTACTATGTGGTGGGTGAGTGGTAAAGTATTATTTATTTTTAATTCAGTAGAACAGCTGAAATGATATTAAATATTTTTGAGAAATTAGAACTTGCAGGCCATCTCTATTTAAGCTGATGGGGGTATTAATTTAATTGAGGGCAGCTGTTGAAGGCTTGATGCTCACATTCGTTGTTGAGCTGAAACTCTCACCAATTTGAATCAAATGTTGAAAAAGCTGTGTGGGTTTTGAAAGCATTACCATATGGCCTCCTCCATTGATGCATTTCACAGCTTTTGGTGGGAATTCTTGTATCATCAACCTCTGGAACTCGCTCTTCATTACTTCATCTCCTTCGCACACCACGAAAACCCGATCCACCGACCCGAATTTCGCTTCGGTTAGAATGGATTCCTTTTTCAAATCCTCAAAGAACATCTTGAATGGCCTCATCAACAGTTTCCCCAACTCCAAATCCTAATAATAGATTAATCTATTATTAGCATTATGGCTAAAAATATAATCTTTTTCATACCCAGAAAGGGATTGAGTGGGGAAATTTAGAGAATTCACCTCGTTGGAACAGTGGTCATATAGTTTTTGTGTCGTGAAGTTGTGGCCAAAAACAACAGAATTTGGCATTTCTGGGTCGTCGCCGAATAAAAATTGGCAATCCAACAAATTCTGTGGAGAGAGGGTGTTGAAGAACTGGGTATGAATCAGAAGCCATAATTAAGTAAGATTTTCAGAGAAAAATCCAAACTTCTAAAACGGAAATAAAAATAAAAATAATGAAGGAAATTAATGTTCTGTTTTACTCTTTGTACTAAAGTTGCTGGAGGAGAAAGGAAGTGGGGCATATAAGCAGTGACGAAAACAGCGACAAGAATCCGATGTGGGAAAGCCTCCATGGCCAAAGAGATTATAAGACCGCCGAAGCTATGGCCGACAAGAATCACTTTTTGTTGTTGAGGGAGAGCTTCAATGAAGTCCATCAACGGGTGAGCGTGATGGTGGATGGAGGTCACTTCCTCCAACTTTGTGGGATCGACGCCGGCGCCAGTGAGGTCGAGGGCGGTGGCGTGGTGGCCGGCGGAGTGAAGGAGGTTGAGGAGCTTGAACCAGCACCAGCCGCCATGGCCTGCCCCATGAACCAAAACAAAGTGAGGATTCATCCCTGTTTTCCCGAGCTCCCGGATGGCTTCGTTGTTGTTCTCTCACTCTGCTTTATTTATTGATAAATGGGAGGTGTGTGCGTGTGTGTGTGTGTGTCAGTTTATAGCGTATATGTATACCAAAATTGAAATTGAAAATCTTAATTTCAAGGCCGGCCTTAGTTTTGTCTTCTTCTTTTTTTTTTCCTTCTTCTTTTAGAAATCTCACATATGTTGCTTAATCTTTCGTTGCTTAATCTTTTGGTTTTACATTTGGAATCCTCCTGATGTGGGGTTGCCCCACCAAACAAAATTTGAATATATTAATCTTTCAATATATAACTTCCTTATTTTCTTCTCAATAATAAAAGCGGTTTTTATTATTATTATTTATTATTATTATTTTTTTTCCTTATTTTCTTCTGGTACATCCAATTTTTCAAAACGATCCAACTCGCTATTCCGTTCCTAATTTCCTTCTCATACATCTAACTTTTTAAAACGATCAAAACATTATTTCACCCTCTTTCTAAGTGATTCCTAATTTCCTTCTTTGTGCCTCTTCCTAAGTGGTTCCTAATTTTCTTTTCTTATATCTAAACTTTTCAAAACCATCAAACATGTCACCCTCTTTCTAAGCACAAAATTTACTATATTAAATTTAACTGTAAAAATTATTGGAGACTAGTAAAATTATTTGACAAAATATCAAAATTATTTAACAAAGATATTTTCCAAGAACAAGGCAAAAATTTAGAAAGGGTCGCTGGAGAGCAGTTCATATTTGGGAAAATAAACGTGTGTACGCGCAGAAAAAACATGAGGTACTTCGAATTTAAAGAAGAATAAAAAGACAGCCTCACAAAAGTGAAAGCAGGGAGTATAAATTTGAATTTTAAGTTTAATTTAACCTAACTTTTAAATTTATATTTAATAAACTTTTAAAAGATTGATGATCATGCTTGGCCTTATTTCAAAACAAAAGGGAGTCACATAGGCGTCAAATAGGCAACAAAGTCAACTTGTGGGACATATAAAATTAATTTAATTATAACGATAAACATAAGTTAATTCTGTAAAGTCAGTGTACTACATAAACATTAAATAACATCACTTGTGGGACAATATTAAATTGACCGAGCTATCAATAGACACTACTAGACACGAAATTGAAAGATTAAAAGATTATAATTTAAAGTACATGACTGATAAGCACAATCTTATAAAAGTCGAGAGGATCTACAATGATGGTTCTCACTCACTCCATAATCTTATTGTAACTAATCATATGAATATCAAATATGTATATACAGTGATTAGTGTCAATATTCACAATATGACTAAGTAAAAGACAGAGAAAAGGAAGAAGATAAGAGTATTAACATGGATAGTGGATGTGCATATGCATGAAGGATCGATGCCCCAAGTTTCCTGGTGTAGCTCCAGAACTCTGATGATCAGCTCAGCATAGTGGGGTGTCCAGTCTGCAGCATCCGCTTGATCATGTCCATTCCAAATGCAGAATCTGATGAACTGAGCCATCGGCAAACATACCATTAAATAATATGCACTGTATCTACTGGAGCTTTAAAGCTTTCTTAAATCAGAATATAAATGACAAAGAATTGAGATGCAAAGACATGTCATTAATTTCATTGGTTCAACTCACCTAGGAATTGTTATTTCATAGGGGAAAATGACAACACCACAATCGGGACTTGGTATGGCAGGAACATGATCCTTTTTTTCATTCACAAATTTTATTACTTGAAACAACACCTCGCGAAGAGAAGCTTCCAGTGTTGTCCTGCGAATGCTTCTCTCCTCCAATTCATTCTCTGCACATAAAGGGCAGGTCGGTAGAAACAATTCACCCCTGAGAGACCGGAAGTATTAAAAAGAATAATAATAATAAAAGCAAGAATTAAGAGTACCTTCTGGGTCAACTAGAATTTTCTGTGGGTGAGTCTTGGCAGAATGTATTTTTATGTGTTGTGCCACATGCAAATTGATATACCATTGTTCCCAATAAAAGCGTTCAATTTTGTTAGTGAACCAAGAGGCCTGTTTATTTTTCTCTTGATAAAAGGACAAACATATCTGTTAACAAAAATGGGGAATTAGTTAAAAGCAAGAAATAACCAAACAACATTTACACGAAACTTATGACACTCAAAATTCAACATCGATTTAAAACCTGGCTTTTCTTGTTCGGGTGTTTCTCTACCCAGTTGATGAACTGCTCAATCTTCTCATCTATCTTTTTCTCAACTTCAACATCCCCACATTGCACCTATACAGTAATAAACATAATTGTACAAGTCACCAACAAAAAAAAAAAAATGCAGACAATGCAGATCCATAAGACTGGAAGAATCTGGGACTCAATTACATTTGAATACATCAAATTAAGCCTAAGTCAAATTGATCAACGTGAAAGAGTAAAAATAAAATAAAATAAACAATCGGAATGTGATAAGAGATCACTGCTTTAAGAATAAAGGCATACAGAAGGGGTCGAGGAAGAGCAAGGAAGGAAAAAAGGGATCATTTGGCTTGATGATATTAGAGTTATTCTATGGGAGATTTAGTTAGAAAGAAACAGAAGAACCTTCCACAAGATGGATGAACAAGGGAATGTTTGAGATGAAAGAATCATTTTTGTATCCTCCTCTTGGAATTCTCTTAATAAGAATTATGCACAAAGCTGTCGGGTTGTATGAGACTATATATAAAACATGATGTGTGCACAATTTTCATATTTTACTAACCATCAGAAACTGTAAATAAAAACTGAATATTGACAATACTTCCAAACAGAATAACTGATCATTTAATGAGTTGAGACTTACGTAAGTAATATCAAAAAGCTCCAAATCAATGTCTTTGGGCCGAACAAGACCTAAAGCTCGATGAAATACAATTGTGTGTAGTATGCCTGAAGTATTATCATATGATAAACAAACACATTAATAGTTTTTCACACGTAAAAGATTTCTTGAGTTCAACAATAAATATAGCTAAATGCAAACGAAAAAATTATGCTAAGAGGCAATATAATCCTGTCACTCAAAAAACAAAGGCACACTAAACATCCACAGAGTATATCAGACATAATAACATGCCAATCTTGGAAAATTAAAAACAATAGATTTCATTTCAACTTCGGCTTAAAAAAGTGAAGGAAAATAGATTCTTCCTAAAAAATCTTAAGGAAACCCAATTCTTCTGAACTGTATTCTATCTTGCTCTCTGCAACTGTATTCTATACAATTCTTCCGTACACTGACATGACACCGGAGCTATTATACAACTGTTCTGGGTGAAATCCTGAGTAGAGACATCTAGCCTAATAACACAATGGATAAAACTTGACAACCATCAGGCACCATAGGAAAAATATCAGGAACTCTCAGATCATCAGCTATATGAATAATCAATCTCTCTTCAAAATTTGTACCAGTCAAACTTTAGCAGTAAATCTCCTATGAATTTTGATAATGATGCTTTGATATGAAGCCAATTGGTCAACACAACAATAAAAGGTCATATGTAACAGAAGTTATTGGAGAATAAAATCCAGATCATCCACCGTTCCTTTTAACCAAGATAGCATGAGTTCTCTACCCCCTTTGGAAATAGTAGTTGGAAATGGAAGATATCATTTTTCAAGATAAGATGATATACTACGGAACTCGTTGGGAGAAAATTTACTCAACTCTTGTTGATGCACGTTCTCTAATCTCTTGAGTAAATATAGCCAGACTCTAATTAATATCAGCCGGGGCGGATTTTTACAGCTTCTTCGTTTTAAAGGTATTCTTTTTGTTTCCTATTTTAAAAAATCCATGAAAATATATTGAACCAACAAAGTAGAAAGATATTTCTCCAGGTTATTGGAGGAACCTACAAACCTCCCCTCCACCTAAGACAAACTAAGTACAACATTTTTAATGTCCCATCCTCATTGCCTACGCCCTTTATTCACGACAATGTGCTAGTTTTTGAAACAATACTTTTCATCGACCAAATGAAAAAACAACAAACTCCGACACGGAAAAACAGCCCAAAAATCCAAAAAAAGATGCATTGAACTTCAACATCTCCAAAGTGAACGAAACTCAAAATTAAACAACTAAATTGGAAAATAGAAAACCAACTACCAAACCAAAAACCCAAACTTGCTAGAAACAACTCTCCCCAGCCATTTTAACAGACTCCAACCATCTTCTCTATGGCTCCACCTCGTATACTAATTTAACTCTATTAGCAACCTTCTTCCAGCAGCTTTTGTGATGCCAATAAAGCTTCAGGAACCGGCTCAAATGGCTGAGTGACCTCAACTACATGTCAGTTTTTGCTGAGTGAACTTTGTACTTTAAGCAGAAAAAAGATGAACTAAAGCCTAAACGCTTACTCCTCACTCTCATCTGAGCGGATTAAAACTTTTCCTCAGTTGACTGAGAAATCGAAGCATATTCGATCACGTCATACAAAGCATTATAAATGAAAATGAACACTAGAGCTCTGGGGACACAACATGATAGTATATAAATACGTCTCTATGCCCCAAAACTTTGACACTCATTGGAAAACACTAAACCGAACTAGATCGGATCACACAGAACACAGATGAACGATTAATTCTATGCAAGCAACTACTCATAATAATATATCGTACAGATTTTCCAACGATGATGTTATAACATTTATAATTTGTTCAGCCAATTTAATTTTCTTTTTTAAGAACAGTAAGCAAAAGGCGTAGACTTACAGCGCAGAACTTCGCGTATCTCGAACTGCTCAACTTCCTAAATTGAATAAGCCACAATTAAAATCCATTAACACGACGGCGATGGTGAAAATGAGACACTTAGAATTCAGACACAAAATTACGCGAGGAGAAAAGAAGAGAGTACCAGTTCTTTGAGTTGGCAGACTTCACAATTCATGGCACTGGGATATGGCGAGGTTCCTATCGCAGTCTGATCGCGGAATGGAAACCCTAGCTTTCTGAATTACAAAAACTCATCATTTCTGGGCAGAACTCAAGGAGACGCCTTCTATGTCTTTTTAATTTGTCCATATTATATTTAATACAAAAGGAAAATTCAATTTTTTTGTTATAACAAATTAGTTAAATGACAAGTTCTACAAAATTAAGTTTTTATTTTGTGAAAAAAAAAAGTCTAATAAAATCTTTTTTTTTTTTTTTTAATGGAAAACAAAATGGTTACCATGAGTTTTTTTTATTAATTAAAAAAAAAAAAAAAACTGAAATGGTTAAAACTTAATTTTTTTAATCCCTCTATGGGCCATACAAAATGGGTCAGGTTGTAGTTTAGGCCCAATGGGCCTTTGAAGTGGAAGCTTAATTAAAAGCGCGCTCTAATTATGGAGCCATGCTCACCCAAATGGCGCTGTAGAGCCAGAGATTCTGAGCAATGAGCGTCATGGCGTGTCAATGCAGGGACCATGGGGTTGTCAAATGTCAAGAAAAGGCGCTGCCATGATATGCATGTGTGAGGGAGGGTGTTTTGAAGCTTCATGAAGGAGTTTTGAGAGAGAAGCAGACCTGGTTGGTTGCACATGGCACCATTTTCATCTCGAGTGTACTTGGCTTAGCCATGGCTGGGTAGCCATAGGGTATGCGTATAATTAACATGAACCTTTGTTTGTCAAAGTACGTGCCACTCCGAAGTTGGCGTAGAGTTCTCGGGTGGTTGATGGAGTTTGAAGGGTGTTCGTTATAGGGGCCTGCCATTGTACCGCGGGCTTTCGGTCATGCAGCCGTCAGCCTTCTGGTGTACTAGACGAGAGCCACAGACATTAACACAATAATTTGTTTTCTAGGTTACATCAACTTCCAAAATTTTGGTTTCTTTTAAAACAAGTTTTTTTAGGCTTTTGCTCTTTCAATTACATTTTCTTAATCTTAATCCCTAATTTTACATAACCAAAATCTATAGACTTGATTTAATGACGGTATTAGTGAATAACGTGAATGTTCCTTATGTAGCTACTTACTTAGTGGTTCAGATGATCTGAGTTCTTGCTTTCCTATTCTATCTAAACTTTTTTAAATTGATGGGCTGGAATGTATCACTCTGATTAGACGTTAAAAGAGAATTAAAGCATCCTACTTCACTATAAATGCCGCTACGAATTCCTTCCAACAAGCTAAAGGTCATACTAAGTTCCTTCTCTTTTCCCACTTAAGACGGGTACTTCTGCCTTTGCCCTAATAGCTTCCTCTCTTGCGTCCGTTGATGAATCAAATTCTTGAAAATTCGGGTATAATTAAAACCAATTTCATCATTCTAAGAGTATTTTTTATTATTAACTTCAATTATGATATTTATACGGAATATTTTATTTTAATCCATAATTTAAAGAAAAAACAAAATTTTAATTTGAAGCTCGAAGAACCGAATGGAATCCAAGACATAGGTTCAAGACAAGAAGAAGGATCCTTCTTGTTTCACCTCACTGTTGCCAATAAAATAGTTTCACTTCAGTGTTTTTTTTTTTGTCTTTTTTTTCTTTCTCTGTCCCTTTTAAGTCTTGTTATTTTGTTACAACAAGAATTTAAATATTTTATTTAATTTTATAGGAAAAAGAAACAGAAATATGAAGTTAGAATGTCATTATCCAAAAATAACAATAATTTAGCTTAAATGTGAAACAACATTGTAATCATTACACACGAAATTAATGTAATCAACATAGTTTTTCCTTTTTCTAATAATAATAATAATAATATTTAATTAATTAAAAAAGGCCCCAGGTGAATGGGCAATGGATTTTCTTGGTACAGTGGGATTTAATAAGACAATGTGGAGGTGGGGACTGTGGTTGGATTCCTTTTGTTGTTGATATGATTGGGTGCCTGCCTGTCTCTTCCCCTTTTTTAAAAAATAAAATAATAATGAAATTAATTATTAATTCTTTTTTACGTTTTCAATGCCAAATATTTGACTCCTCATTTCGGGATAATGTTTTATTTCCATTATTATGTCATGAATTTATATTTATGTCCCCCATCTCTCTTCAATCTCCAATTCATTACGTACACAAATTATATGAAAAGAAGGGTTCTTTTACGTCACCAAATCAAAAGAAAAAAAGATATTAAAAAATAAAAATAAAAATTGGTTCAAATGTGTGGTTGTCTTTGGAGTTATTTCTTCTCCAATTTTCAACGTTATTAATCATTTGTATATCATATACAAATCAAGTCAAAAATAGCGATAATTTGGTCGATACTACTTTTGAAAATAGTGATACGTCTTTTGATATTAAAAATCTTACCTTATTGACTGTGCTACTCGAGACGTCAATTCAAATAAATAATTAATCACATGATGCTGGATTTTGAATCTTAAGATGTTTGATCTTATTCATGTATAGGAAAATCACTAAAATTCTTCTTTGTTCCACTTCCTCTCACTAATATGATTTTTTTTCTTTTCTTAGCCAATCGGAAAATGTAGTAATAATTCCAACTTATACTTCATTCTTTGTTAAGAACTATGACCCTCTAGAATGTTATGATATTGTCCAGTTTGAGCACAAACTCTGTGATTTTACTTTTGGCTTTTCTAAAATGTCTCAAACTCATGATCATCTCTTTCAAATCCTTGAAATAGTGGGAGAATAGTAATGTTTGTAAATAGTTGATATGAAAAAGAAAAAGGAAAGGAAAGAGGGAGGAGGGGGCAGGGCACATGCAAAAGCTTATTGGTTTGGAGAGGGAAGACATGATAGATGTATGGGTGGTGGTGCAAGGACGATTCTTTCCATTTCCCAGCTTTTGTCACCTTTGGACATATCCTCTAAATCTTCCTATACCCATTATTTTTATTTTTATTTTTTTATTTTGAAAAAAGTGAGGTTGGTTTGAATAATGAAAAAAGAAATTAGGAAATTAGACAAGGGAATTGGGTGTTGTTGACATTATGGAAACGACAGAGGAGGCAAATTGAAAGGGGGAAGGGAATGTTGGAAAATAACAATAATAATATTGGATGAAAGTCCGCTAGTTTACGAAAAGATTGTGGTTTATAACAAAGGAATACTATCTCTATTGGTACGAGATCTTTTAAAGAAACCCAAAGAAAACTACGAGAACTTGAATTCAAAGTTGAGATAGACGAGAGTTTCAATTAATTGAAAAGGGGTCCATATAGAATGTGGGATTCCATCACATCCCATGCCATGCATTCTTGTCATGTCATTTCATATACCACACTCACCAACTTTACTATTATTAACCTTTCATTTCTCCTTCATTTATCACTTTATTATCCACAAATCTTCTGTTTTTTCTTTAGTTATTACCTATAATCCCAAATTATAACGCAACAAAAGGATATTCAACTTTTTCTAATTGAAAAATTATTTGTAAATTGAGGTTTGATAGAGATATAGAATCAGTGTCCGTTCTTGTCTCACCTATTGAAACATTTTAAAGTATTATCATAAAAGTCAAAATATACATAGTTTACCCTAAAATCAAATGGAAATTTTCACTATTACTCAACCACACATTTTAGTTGTGTGTTCAGTAAGTGACATATATTGGTTAGTAATTAGGAGGGAAATTGAAAGGGAAGAGGGGAAAGGGATGGAATGATAAGAGAGTTGAAAGAAAAAAGAAAATAGAAGAGGGGAAGAATTTTCAGAAAGATTCGGTAAATGGAATTGGAAAATGAAAGAGAGTGAGAGGAGAGAAGGTGATTGAAGGAAGGGCGCCCGAGGATCGAGGGAGCGACCTGGGCCCACCCAGACTGCCCCTAACTGACCACCAGGACTGCCCGACACCGATCGCTGACTCACAAATTCAGAGTATCCAAACCTCTCGTCGTTTTCTATTTCCACTGCCCGTAATGACGGGCAGGGAGGGGGTACCCTCTGATTTTAACTCTCCCTCTCCGGACGGCACGCGCGCTCAGCTACCTCACTCAACTTCCTTCCCTCCACTATTTACCATTTACATTTAAAAAATAAAAAATAAAAAAATCTTCTCATTGCCCTAATTTTTACTTTTCAATCCACACAATTTATTTTTTAATTAATTAAGACATAATGGATAAATAAAAAAACATTAAAATAATTGTCGTGTAACTTAAGGGATAAGATTTGAACTTTGATATCATTATCGATCAACAACATGGAACCAAAAAATTGACCGTAACACTTTTTTTTAAGATTATTTTAAATTAAAAGATTAACCTCTAATTAAAACTATAAATAAGTGATTAATGTTGGGAAACAAAGATTTTCATGAAATTTTTTAAAAAAATGGTAAGATAAGAGTAAAAAGACTGCTGATGTGTCGCATTCTATGTGTGTCCTAAGTATGAGTAGTCAATGTCAGCTACAACACAACAGCCACCATCATCTTTTATTTTTTTATAACTGTACTCTAATTCCTTTCTTTATTATAGTTACTGAATTTCTTTAATATTTTTCAATATTTATGTACAGTCTCGTAGCTTTAAACGCTTTTATTAGTAAGAGTTTTTCATACTCTTGTACGGACTGCTTCGTTTATCTCTTCAATCAATGTGAGGATCTCACAATCTACTTCTTTAGGGTCTAGCGTCTTCTATGGGACACTAAAACACCGTCAAATGTCTAGCTCTGATACTATTTATAACAACCTAAGTCTATTTGATTCGTTACATATCACCGCTCAACTTTAATAAAAATATTGAATCTTTTCCAAACCCATTTTCTTAAATTTCTTTAATTACGGAGCAAACTCGTAAACAAATATTTAAATTCTTTAATAATAACATAAAAAGCATAAAACTGAAATCCCACTACAAAGACAATGATGCTGCCAAAAGAAAAATCTAGCACTAACCAGTGAAATAAATATGTTTTTTTTTTAAAAAATAAATTCTTTAATTAGTTGAACACACGTGTAAATGAATTTGATGAGAAGAGGATTAAAGTGAATGAAATTGCAGCTGAGACGATGAGTACCCATAGCATGCAGCTGGTGGTTGCTTTTAGGTGTAAGGAGGGCGAACTGGATGCCCTCTCCAGAGGGTATGATGCCTTTAATCTGTGGGGTCGTACCTCCACCTTTACCCATACTTCCAATATCCTCACATACTTTTATACCATAACCTTTCACATTATTCAAGTTTCTTTAAACTCACTCCAATCCATTGATTCAATGCAAATTAAGGGTATGACCCAGGTGAGCATCAACCACTAGAACCCTAAAAACTGATCCTGTCTTTCCTTTTGTTTCTATATAATATCCTATATATTTAACTCTTTATCCTCTTTCCACTCCCAAAATTCCTCCATTTCTTCTCTCTCTCACACTCAAAAACATTGATCCAACAAAACCCACTTTCTTTATCTTTTTTCCACTAACTAAAAAGACCCATTTCCATTTCCTCTTGCCTTTTCTTTTCTTTTGATTTTGGATTGTTCTGAAATCCAAAAGAAAAAAAACCCAAAAAAAAAAAGAAGATACAATGATCCAAGAACTATTTGGTGTTTCAGGGCTTTTAGCTGCAGCTGGAGACACCAAAATCTCCACCACTAATGCTTCTTCTATTCTTGATTCTTCTTCTTCTTCCCCTTCTACTTCCCTCTCTGCCGTCGCCGCCACTGCGACCACTGCCGCCGGCGCTGCCACCACGTCAGCAACCTCCTCAAATTCTGAAGCTCAAAACTTGCGGTGCCCCAGATGCGATTCTGCAAACACCAAATTTTGTTACTACAACAACTACAATCTTACTCAACCTCGCCACTTCTGTAAGACATGTCGTCGTTATTGGACCAAAGGTGGGGCCCTCAGGAATGTTCCCATTGGTGGTGGGTGTCGGAAGAACAAGAGCGCGGCTGTGGTCGGGAAATCAGCGGCTGGAAAGATGAAAACTTTGTCGTCTGAGATATTGGGCCGGGTCGGATTCGGAACTGGGTCGGCGTTGGATCATGAAATAATGTCGCCCACGCAAATTCTGTGGGGTTCGCCGCAGAATTCTCACCTTTTGTCTATTTTGAGATCCGCCACCCAAAACCAAAACCCTAACCCTAATAACCTCGTCGGTTCCCACGTCAGCAACGACCCACCGGGGACGGCAGCTGCCACTGCCACGGCGACGCCGTTTCATGCTAGGACGATGGGTTTCGATCCGGCCACTCATATTTCTTCTCTGGGGCTCTGCAGCTCTTACTGGAGGAAAAATCAGAGCCAAGTTCATCCCCAACAAAATGGGATTCCCCACGGCGGTGGAGATCAGGTCCAGGGCGGCGCCGGAGGGATCCAGGAGCTGTATCAAAAGCTTAAGTCTTCATCGAGCAATTATTTCAGCAACGGGCAGCAGGGATCGGTGGGAGTAACGAATGGGGGTACGGCAGCGATGTTGGAGGCAGCTCCGGTGGGCGGCGGCGAAACAACAGGTTACTGGAATCCAGCCTTTTCTTGGTCAGATGTTCATGCTAGTGCTAATGAAGCATATCCTTGAACTAAAAAAAGGAACAAAAAAAAAAGGAGTGTGTTTTATTTTCCCCTAATTTGGCTATTTGTGTTTTCCATATTAGGATTTATTTTTGTGTGTGTTTTTGTGCTTGGGTTTGTGGTGTATCAAATGAATGCCTTATTTAGCATCAATGTTTAAATTAAATTAACTCCATCCAGTTAAGATTAATCAAACCATCTTTTTATGCATTTGATATTATATTCAAGAATTTTTTTTTAAAAAAAAAAATAAATTTGAAACCCAATAAAGTTTCCATTCAACGTTCAAATTCTTCTTACTTTTTACTTGTACTACTTTTATGGAGAAAAAAAAAACAGAAAAAAGCTCACATATTTTCCCCATGAACATGAACACATGGACCTCTAGTTCAACATAATTAGAGTATATTAAATTTAATAAAAATACACGTATAGGTAGAAAAAATACCCGTATAAAAAGTCGTGTAAAAGAAAAGATTTGTGACAATATTAGAACTTCAGGCACATGTAAAGGCTTGGACCCATAAGATACCCAACAAATTAGGCATCTAAACTCTTGGGACCTAAGCTCTGTGAAGTATTGTATTGTCCACTTTTAATGTAAGTTCTTGTAATTTTGTTTTTTTTTGTTTCTTTAAAAGGCTTGATATAAGTGGAGAAGTATTCTTGAGTTACTTATAAACTCATGATCATCCTCTTAATTTACTAATGTGAGACTGTCATCTAACAATCTTCCTAGCCTCGGTGATTATAAGTTCCACCTCCAAGAGATGAACACAAAAAATCAGTCTCCCGATCGATATGAACATTATTTCAACATACCTTAAAGTTCTGACTTGCTCAACAACCATAAAGAGGTAAGCTGGAATTTGCGGTCCGTTTGAGTAGAATTGTATTGATGCAATTAGTTCAATGGAACTCGATCTAAGGCGTCTAGAATTGACCCTAAATTAAATTTTCTAACAAATCAGAACTTGGAGCTGAAGTTACAAGATTGAGCAGATAATACCGGACATAATGACGTGAGACTGCATACGTAGGTTTGGAAGACTAATACTTGTTGAAGTTTTCCTTGGTTTTAAAATAAAATAAAATAAAATAAAACTAATCATTATTATTATTATTTTAAAAAAAAGAAGAATCTAGAACGCATGATTCCGTCATTACTACCTGGTCATGATTTTAGATTTTTTTTAAATAAATAAATAATAATAATAATAACAACAACCACCAATAAGTTTAGTTTTTTTTTTTTTTTTTAATAATAATTATTTTTCTTTTTTCTTTTTATTCTAAAAATAACGAAAAAGTCTTCCAAACCTTAATTTCTTAAAATGTTATTTTCAAAACATTAATTAATTTAAGAGTTTAAGACTTTAAATACAAATAATTTGAAATTCATAAATACACATTAATATATATACTTAAAATTCACAATTAGAATATTCACAATAATATATCTCCTAAATACAATAGAAATATCTCTCAATATTCCACGCGCTTAAGAATTGTATTTTTTTTCTTAATATTTTCGAATGTTAATATTTTATAGATATTTATACGTAGAGAGAGGTGTGGTGAATGTGAAAACACAATAGGAAGTAGTGAATGTCAACCACGCGCTTAACGCTTATCAAACTCCGAGTATTTTTTGAATTTCCTGACAAAATAATATTAAAAAAAAATAATAATAATAATAATGTTTGGACATAGCTGGGAAACTCCACGAGTTGGCAGATGCGTCCTATTAATTCAGTTTGGTTGGAGGAATTATTTTGAGGTATTGGTTGAATTTGGAGAAGGCAATAATGGCGGAGGGTCTGGTGAGCGGGGCTGTTCTGGGTGCGTTGTTCGGAGAGGTGCTGAAAGGCATATTGGATTTGGCGGAAAAGAGCATTCATTTCAAACCTGTGGTGGAGGAGATGAGAGGGCAGTTAGAGTTTCTGAGATTAGTGATCCAACAGCTTGATGATGAGCATAGCGGGTTCCTTGATTCCGCGGAAAACACAAGGAGCTTGCGGGGAGTGATAGAGAAAGGGAAGAAACTGATAGGCAAGTGCGAGGGTGTGGATCAAAGTATTCTGAATTATCACAAGGCCCCATTTTACACCAAAAAGCTTCGCCAATTGGATGCTGAATTTGGAAGGGCGTCACAAAATTTGTTGTTGCAATTGAACTTACAGCAGTTGAGGAGGATATCTATGAATGGTAATGGGAGTGACAGTTCTAAATTGTTATTACAGAAGACCATGGAAAAGGTTATGAGCTTTGGTTGCTGTTGTAGCGTCTTCGGTGACCTCCCAAATCAAATCAAATTGCCCTTTCTGTTTTACCACAACAAGCGACTCAAAGGTACACAATTCTACAACACTGAAACGGAATGAACAAGAATGAACTTTGTTGTGCTTACTTGTTATTTTGTTGAGCCAGGAAAAGCGGGTCCAAATCTCGGTGATGCTATGCTGGGTTGGGTGGTCGAGCACATCAAAGACAACATAAACCAAGGTGGGTATGAGATGAAAACTTGGTACCCATGTTTTGATTTGATTGAGTGGGTCAGCAAATTAACGAAATGGGCAATTGTGGTTACATTGGTAGAAGCAGGGAAGAGCAGTGGAGAGGACGATAAAGGGTTGCATAGAAGAGTTGAAGAGGCGATAGAGAGGTTGGGAGATGGTCGGTTTGAGAAGATATTCCATCGGACGTTTGAAACGGTGGCCAATGAGAAGCTTCAAAACTGGTTCCGTTGTGATTTGGAGACGGAAGTTGGTCCTCTCAGAGGGGTTTTGTTTGTATCAACAGTAAAGCTTGCATTCTGCACTAACATCCATACTCCACACCCCAACCTCTATCTAAAGGTACTTCTTCTACTAAATTAAACCCAAAACTGTGCGGAGCTGTTATTACTTAACTATGGTGTTCCACAGGTAATTATACCATTTCAGCTCCTCAAAGGCGTTGGGAGGAACCCCTGCGATCAACAATACATACACTTCATCTCTGTTGATAACCAAAAATTTCAGTTCATCAACTTCCGAAACTACGAGGACGCCAACAAATGCGCGCAACAAATTCCAATAACACTGCCCACATGCACTCGCTGTAGGCTTCAATAAAGGAAAGCTTCAACTTGGACATCCCATCATGTCAGATTTCGTTAGTGTCCGTTGGTGGTTATGAAATTCGTGTGTTCTTTCTGGTGTCCATACCCTTGTAAGGAATAATCTATTTCCCTCTCCAATCGATCTGAGATTTCACAATCTAGCCCCTTGCCCGGTCGTGCTCGTTCAGAGCGTGTTGCCTGTGGCCACATACCCATGTCACTTCGAACCCTTTATGTTATTCTATGTTGTATTGTTTTATTATTGTATTTTCAATATGTATAACTATTTGGCGAAATCTTAATTGCTTCAAAATGTACTATTTGGAGGATGTGACTAGTTGTCTAATTCAACCTACCTGAAAAAGTTATATACTGTTTAAGCCGTTGTCGTTGTCTTTGCTTGCATGACATATAACACCGTTTTCAATCTCTCACTCAACCTTGCTTTCAAACTCTCTTTCAAAATCTCTCTTCTCAAATTAGAGCTAGAGGCTTGAGCATATGTGACTTGGCCGTAAGTCACACGAATACAAATTGGCTTAACTCACTTATTGTTGAGAAGTGAGTGTTGTGACACCCAAACAACTCCACCCATCATATCCTCTACCACACCTCTCTTGCTTTGGGCATGGAGAAATGTATTCTTTATGTATAAACTCAATGTGTGACTCCTTCTTAATCATCCTTTCCAATGTGTAATTTTGCTTTGGGATTATCCAAAAGACCTCATATCATAAATATATGATAATTCCTTAAATTAGTCCGCGTGGGACTCCCTCCTACTCATCCTCGACATGGTCAATGTAGAAAAACAAGTCATTGTCGTACTCGGGCGTCAATTTGATCTTATCTCTTATCCTCGTGAGTTAAGTTGCAGCAATTAAGTCATGAATCCACCACTACCACACACACACCATAGTTGAAAATTCAGCATCGTGTCTTGCTTTTCCAATTCTTAGAACGAGTCATGCTTCCCTGCTATTGGTTGCATTAAATGCAGTTGACTGGATCTGATTTATTGATTTATTTTAATTAATTAATTAATATATTGAAAATAAGATTTTAAATTAAAAAAAAAATGAAAAAAATGAAATTGAGGAAGTAACGAGCGACAACCACTCGTTTAACGCTCAATCCCTCCCATCAAACTCCGAGTACTTTTCAATTTCCAAACAAAATAATTCTTTTTATATTGAAAAAAAAAAAAAAAAAAAAAGTTTGGACATAGCCAGGAAACTCCAGGAGTTGGTAGACGCGTCCTGTTGGGTTATATTTTGGAGTTGGAGGGATCATATGTTTCCAGTTTGGGTTCAATTTGGAGAAGGGAATTATTGGGTTTTGAAATGGTGGACGGTCTGATAAGCGGGGCTATTGCGGGTGTTGTCGCCGAAGTGATGCTGAAAAAGTTGTTGAGTTCGACGGAAAGGGCGATTCGTTTCAAACGTGTGCGGGAAGATATGAGATACCGGTTACAGAATCTAAGCTCTGAGATCAAACAGGTGAAGCATGGTGGGTTCCTCGATTTCCCACAATACATGACGAACGTGCAGCAACTGATAGATAAAGGGAAGAAACTGATTGCCAAGTGCGACGCTGTGGATCGAAGTATTCTCAGGTATCCCAAGGTCCCATATTACACCAAAAAGCTTCGCAAATTGGGTGATGAATTGGAAAGGACCAAAACCGATTTGACGTTCAAATTGATGTTACAAAACTCAACACGTTGAAATCAGAGAGAAAAACATGGTAAAAGATGTGAGCTTTGGTTTCTCTTGTATTGCTATTTCCATTCATTACTTTTTTTTTCATATTCTGTTAATTTATTTGATTATAAATACACAACTTTCACACCAAAATTCGGGTTTTAACAAATATTCTCCTAATATTTTACCCTTTCCATTTAGCAACCCTCTTCCTTTATTTTCAATGACTCTTTGAATCCTCTCCGATTATTCTCCACCACCCCTACTGACTTTGATGCCACAGGAGCAATCACCATGATTGTAGCACGAATGATTACTCTTCAGCCCATACTTTTGACCTCTAAATCACCTTTCACTATACCCTGTACATACAACATCACCTTCTCCAACACAATTCGTTTTCCCTCCACCAATATAATCTTTTTCATTTTCTTCCCAATCTTCTCTTCATTCTTCACAGAAATCCTAGAAACCTTAAAAGGTGGTTAAAATTTTAGAGAATTATGGTAAATTACAAATAATACGAAAATAAAGTTTGCTTCAATATTTGAGAAAGTTATGAGCTTTGGTCGTAGTTGTAGTGTCTATGGTGACCTTCACACTCAAATCAAATTGCCCTTCCTTTTTTACCACCACAACTGACTCAAAGCTACACATTCTTCTTAAATGAATGAACTTTGTTGTGCTTACACGTTATTTTTTTTGGTTCCATCTTTTTGCTAATAACTCGTTATTTATCGTCATCAGTCTCACTATTTTAACTTGTCTATTAAATAGAGATTTTTACCTAATATAAAGAGGGTTTCGTTTCCCTCTCCAACCAATGTGAGATCTCACGATACACACGTTGCACAATGTTTAACTTTAATACTATTTATAACCGTCCAAGTAAGCCAACCACTAGCAATATTGTTCGCTTAGCCTATTACATATCGTCTGTTGGGGAGAGGAGAAATGTTTCGTTTATCACTCCAACCAACACAGAATCGAGAGTAAGAAAGAGAGAGAAAAAAAAAAGTGGAGTTTCAAGTTCTAGATTGAAGCGTAATAGAGAGTAAGAAAGAAAAGAGGCGATGAGTGTTAGATAATCATTGTATTAATGAAAATTTCTAAAGTTATAATCATATGTTTGAAATAAAGTATTAAACTCTTTTATCCAAAACTAATTCATTAAGGTAATTTTGATTTTCTTTTTTTAATTTAAGACAATATT
This sequence comes from Cucurbita moschata, assembly GCF_002738365.1. Taxonomy (NCBI): domain Eukaryota; kingdom Viridiplantae; phylum Streptophyta; class Magnoliopsida; order Cucurbitales; family Cucurbitaceae; genus Cucurbita; species Cucurbita moschata. Next base: position 568,013 of record NW_019268531.1, read on the forward strand.
AAAAAAAAAAATAAAGTGGAGAGGTATTCTCAATTAAGACTATAATTTAGCCTAATTATCAAGTTTATATCTTAATTTGAGAGAAGTTAAAAAGTTATGAGATAAACGGTCACTGTTCTTTGTTCCTTGAAGATGAAGCTGAAAGCATTTACACCCAAAAAACAGAATAAACAAAAATATGCGCTTTCTTATCAACTCAATAGGCTTTAATACATGGGAGGAACGATTCCATTCCCATCCCACCATGTTTGAAATTTCCCAAGATTCGATGGAGCTGCTTTCAAAGATTATTAAACCAGAACGAGGGGTTTGGCTGATCGGTAACAAGAAATGGCGGCGGAATTGCTGGGTGGAGCTGCTTTGGGCGCTGTGGTTGGGGAGCTGTTCAAAGCGGTCTTGGATTTGGGCGAAAGGGCCATCAATTTCAATCCTGTTCTTAAGGATATCAGTTCAAAGCTAAATGCTATAACCCCTTTGGTGAAGCAAATTGATGAGCTTAATGAGTACCTCGATATCTCAAGAGAAGAGACGGAGAGGTTGAGGGGTCTAATGGATGAAGGGAAGCGGCTGCTTCTCCAATGCGGCGATGTGAAATTGGGGAATCTTAATTATCTGAAGAAACCCTTTTACACACAAAAGCTTCGGGATTTGGATTCTGCACTCCGAAGCTTCATGGACGTTTTGTTGTTGCAGATGGCTAGAGACCAGAAGAAGAATCTGAAGATGATGAACCAAATGATGGAGATTATTTGCAGACTCGATAACAGAGGTGGGTCGAGCAAGGCTATGGATTTGATTGTGCCGCCATGTCTGGTTCCTCCGCTGCGAGAACAAACTGTTGGGTTGGAGAAGCCAGTTAAGGAGCTGAAGTTGAAGCTTCTCAAAAATGGGGCTCAAATGGTGGTGGTGACAGCTCCTGGAGGCTGTGGAAAAACCACACTGGCTTTGAAGTTTTGCCACGACAAAGAAATCAAAGGTACGCCAAAACCATTCTTTGTGAGGAAATGAACTTCAATTAAACAATTGGAGCTTTCTAATTTAGCGTCTTAATAGATATATTCCAGGGGAAGATCTTGTTTGTTGTAGTTTCAAGAAACCCAGATTGGAAGCTCATATTTAAGAACATAATTGAAAGCCTCAGAGGCATTCAATTGCCTGATTCACAAAATGATGAGCGTGCATTCTGCTATTTAGAATTGTGGCTGAAGCAAGCAGCTCAAAATCATCCTGTTTTGATTGTGTTAGACGATGTGTGGAACGGGCCAGAAGCTGAAGGCCTTCTTCACAAGCTTCTTCAATTGCCTCACTGCAAGATCTTGGTCACTTCTAGGTTTTCTTTCCCAAGATTTAGTGAGTCTTATTATTTGGAACCTTTGAGCCACGAGAATGCAATCAAACTTCTTCTCCTCGCAGCATCATTGGAGAAAGAAAGTTCTAAGCTCCCTGATGAAGAAACCATCAAAAAGGCATATTTCTGTAATCTGATACCTTTTACCTTTATATATCTATCATGTTATAGACAGCTGAGTTTGAATTTCAGATAATTGGGGGATGCAAGAGGCTCCCTCTTGCTCTGAAGGTAATCGGAACGTCGCTTTCCCGCAGACCGACGTCGGTTTGGAAGGTGACAGGGAGGAACATGTCTAGAAGTGGCTCAATATTTGATTCTGAGAAAGAGCTTCTTGAATGCCTACAGAGCAGCCTGGATGAGTTGGATGATAAGATGGTAATCAAGGAGAGTTTCATGGATTTAGGTTCTTTTCGCGAAAACCAGAGAATCTCTGCTTCAACCTTCATTGACATTTGCAGAGTTTTGTATGAACGAGATGAAACTGAAGCAATGGCCACCCTCGACGAACTATTCTCTCGGAGTTTAGTTAATTCTGTCACGACGAGGTTCGTGTTTTTCTCGGTTGTATTGATGTAAACAGAATAGATATTGATTCGTTTTGTGGGGTTGGTTGTTCATATCAGAGAATATGGATATGATGATGAGTTCTACGAACAGTACTGGTTCACACAGCATGATATTCTTAGAGATTTGGCTATCCACTTGATGAACTTGGAGCCCATAGAACAAAGAAAAAGATTGTTCTTGGATATCAATGGAAATGATGTTCCTGAATGGTGGGTACATCAAGAGAAGCATCCCTCCAATGCTCGCCTCATATCCATAACCACAGGTCTTTCCTTCTCTGTCTTTTCTTTTGTGTTCTTCACTTCCACTACTTCAAACTCAAAAGAACAGATTTTGACTGTTGCAGATGAGAGATTCTCATCAAGTTGGCCTGACATGGAAGCATCTAAAGTGGAGGTTCTGATTCTAAATATTCATTCAAGAACTTACAACTTGCCTGGATTCATGAACAGAATGACTAAATTGAAAGTTCTGATAATCTCAAATTTTGATTCTTTTCCAACTGAGATGACAAGTGAAGATAATGAACCACTCAACTGTTTACCAAGTCTCGAACGAACTCGGTTCGAACGGATTTCGGTTCCTCTCTTCAGTAATCCAAACCAGAAACCACTGATAAATCTGCAGAAAATATCGTTCTTTATGTGTAAATTTGGTGAAACCAAAATCTGGGATTTGATGCCAAACTTGGTGGAGATATCCGTTGACTTCTGCAAAGATTTGAGTGGAATCCCCAACGGGGTGTGTGAAATTGTGAGGTTACAGAAGCTGAGTATTACAAATTGTCATGGACTATGTTCCTTGCCAGAAGACATAGGAAAGCTGATTAATCTAAGAACACTGAGGCTTAGATCCTGCATTCATTTGGAAGAGTTGCCTGAATCGACGACAAAGCTTCGGGGATTAGTCGTGCTTGATATATCGAACTGTGTCGGTGTAGCCAAGCTTCCTGAGAAGATTGGTGAGTTGCATGAATTAGAAAAGGTTGACATGAGGAACTGCTCAAGCTTGCGCAAGCTTCCATTGTCAATCAAACATCTGAAAAAGTTGAAGCTGTTATGTGATGGAGAGATTGCAGAGCGGTTGAAAACGGTTGCTCCCCACCTTGCCAAACAGGTCAAAGTGCACCAGGAACAAGCCAACCTCGAGTGGCTGGGTTTATGAACCATTCTTTCATTTCTTTATTTATTTATTTTTGTAAGAATATTCGCTAAAAAGTTTATATTAATGAGAATACCGTACATATTTTATTATATATATATATATATATATATAATAATCCAATAAAAATAATTAAATTAAATGAACTTACTCAACAAATATGAATGGTTGCAAGAAGAAAAACGAATAAAAAGATCCCTTTTATTTCTCTGCCGTAGAAATCTAGAGTGGGAAACACGTAGATTTATCATAAATGAAAAGGAGAGAATAAAATGTGTAATTTTTTTAAAATGTTTATTTATTTATTTATTTTTACTTTTTCTAAAAATGAAATATTAAAAGATAGGGGAGACAGTGGGCACTAAAAAATGTAAGAAAATATAGAAGTGATTGTGGCGAAACGTTCATGTCTTGTAGCTTTAAATTTTTATTTTTGTATTTATGATATAATATATTCTAAAAAATAGTAACAACTATTCTTTTTTAGAAATTTAAAAATTATATTTTTATTATTTAATATTCAACAAAAGGTATATCTAATTTTATTTTTAAGATGAATAATATAAATGTCATAAATGAGTACATTTCCCATTTTGGAAACAAAAAGCTTGTTTCTTAGTCAGTAGGATCTTCTCCCCCACCCTTTCCTATTTTATTTTCTTTTTAAATTAAATCAACAAAATTAGTAGCCCTATAAATTTGCGAGGTCAAGTCGAAAGAAAAATACAAAAGAACAATATTTACTAGCAAAAATGTTTAATCTGTATACGTTTGTTTGTCGTAAAGATTTAGAAGTGCATGAATGGATGATGGGGTCGATTGATTGAGCAGTAACAGGCATTGAGGAATAACAAAAGGGCGACCATGAATGGTAGCAACTAGTTTGAAGTGTAGTATCAGGAACTCAAATTTGGGGTAAACAGAGCATAATGGCCTTCAAAAGCTGTAACACCACACCCATTGCTTCTTCAGAATCTGTGTGTTCTTCCCATCATCATCTTCAGATGCGTGAAGGCGACAGCGACACCACTCCATTATGCCTTACGTGCTTCTCTGTGTGATTCTCAAGCTCTACAGCTTCCTCCTACTTTTTTTTTTTTTTTTTTTTTTCATAT
>NW_019268531.1:572828-577299 GCF_002738365.1 Cucurbita moschata
TTTTTTTTTTTTTTTTTTTTCATTCATATCTTAAATAATAAATCATTAAATCTATGTTAATAACACACAATATCACATTATTATGTTTGAATTAAATTGCATAGATATTTAGGTATTAAGTTAAAAGATGTGACAATGACAGTACTTATTGGTCAGTTTTATGGCGTATGCATAATATGATTGCATCCACGATGGGATAGTGGAAGACGAAAAGAAATTGTGAAGAATCAAAATTAAAATATTTTATAAAATAAAATAGAAAAATAGAAAAATAGAAAAATAGAAAAAGAAAAAAGGGTTATTGGTTGGAGTGAGGAATGGGTGTGATTATTTAGTATAAAAGAGAAAATGAAGCATCTTAAAAATAATAAATAAAAAAAAAACAGAAAAAGGCAGATCGTACTGGATCCTTACAACTGTGTTAGTTGAAGCAGCACCATTCGCAATCTGACCGTTAAAAAAGAAATGCCTTATCCTCGTGCCCGATTCTCTCTCCTGTCACACAAGATGTTGAGCCATACTTTTTCAACTCCTTGCCACTCTAGTGGGATCAACAAACCATTTTCCACCGTTCATTTTCACCCTATTTCCTTCCTCGCTATCAAAGAAACAATCGAACCAACTTAAACCAAATTGAACCGAACCAAACCAAGAGGCCGAGCCAAGTTGAGAACTGGAGTTGGGTTTGAAGATTGCAAGATTGTCGAAACTATAGAGATTAAATTATTTAAGAATTAGACGAAATTAAATTACTGTGAAACAATGGACAACTATATATATATATATATATAATGAGAATTACAATATTTGTAATGTGAGATCTCACCTTAGTTGGTGAAGAAAACAAAACATTTCTTATAAAAATGTGTAAAATTTTCGATAGTAAATGTATTTTAAAAATATTGTGGGAAAACTCAAAAAGGACAATATCCGTTGTTACAAATAATATTAGAGTTAGATACCGAGCAATGTGCCAGCGAAAAGGCAAAGCCTTGAATGATGTGAACACGAGACGATGTGTCAGCAAAAATGTTGGCCCTGTAAGACGTGGATTGAGGGTCCCACATTGATTGAAGAAGAGAACGAGTGCCAGCAAAGATGTTGGGCTCTGAAAAGAGGTGAATTGGGGGTCACGCATCAATTGAAGAAGAGAACGAGTATTAGTGAAAACACTAGTTCCCAACATGGAGTGGATTGTGAGATTGCACCTCAATTATAGAAGAGAACCAAATATTTTTATAAAGACGTGGAATCAGGTGGTCGAGACATATTATAAGATATAAATATAATTGAAATAGTTAAATGAATTTAATAATATTTATAAGAATAAATACTAAATAAATTGAAATAAATATAAAAAATGGCGTCAAATGAGAGAGAAAATTACGGTTTAAGTCAAAGACAGCGTTGCTTTCGGCCCACGGTTCCTCTCCCCTGTCGCACCCACCCACCCACCCACCGAAGAATCTAGTAGAAATTTCTTTTTGGAAATCTCAAAAAGGGGCGCATTAATTTAAGTCCCTGAATATAAATATTGTTTTAATTTATTTTTAAAAAAATAAAAAATAATAAAGTAAACAATTCGCCGCATGACGATGATCTAGAGAATCCAAAGATTCCAACACCACCAGACTCGGAAACTCGACCAGGCCGATTCGATTTAATTTCCCCGCGTCGCCGATTTATTGTTGTACTAGATGCGACGACCCGGTTTCGTCATCAAACATAAACTCCCCCCTCGAATCTTAGCCTCCTGAATCTGAGCTGTTTATAAATACAATCTCCTCTCCCTCTCTCTGTTTCTCTGTCCGTTCTCTATTTTTGTTTCTTGCAAATGATCCGGATAAACATACACACAGTTCGACACACCCAGTAATCGATTATGGAACCCAGCCTAGATTTGTCCTTGGACTCATTACCCAAAACCGTACCCCAAATCCTTCTCCAACTCTCATCCATCTCCGATTCCTTCACTAAACGCACCACGCTCGATGATTATGTCAAGAGATTGGAAGATGAAATGAGGAAGATCGATGCCTTTAAACGGGAGCTTCCTCTCTGTGTTCTTCTCTTGCAAGATGGTGGGTCTCTTTGGATTCTCTCATTTGTTGTCGTTTTCGGGATTTTGGGTTTTTTTTTTACGTTTTGATTCGTGGGTTTGCAGCGATTTTGAAGTTGAAAGAGGAGGTGTTGCAGCTTCAGTCGGTGAAGGAGTTGCCGGTGATTGAAGAGTTCATGCCATTAAAGGGAAGCTCCGATCAAGCCGACGGGGAAAACGAGAGGAGGAAGTGGTTGAGTTCTGCTCAGTTGTGGAACACGAATTTCAATTTTGTTGATGACGATATCTCCAACGCCAAATCGAATATGAACTTGGTAACTTTTAAATAGCTTATTCCTCAGAATGGGGGTTTTCGGGATGGATTTAAATAGCTTTCGTTACAGGATGGGGATGAAGACGATCGGTCCGTGCCACAGACCCAAATCGAACACTGGGATTGTGAAAAAAGACGAAGAGCATTCGAATTGTTCAAAGATCAAAGCAATTTCGTTAAAAGATCCAAAAAAGAAGATATGGCGGTTTCAGAAGTCCCAAAACTTACTCTAATGACAACAATTTCCGATCCTTTTCCTGTTAATGTTAATTTGACCGTCAAGAATGGCCGCGTCAGTGGACGGAGCGGTAGAGCTGCTGTTTCTGGGTCGTCTTCGCCGGCGGTGCAAATAAATGGACAGACAAAATTGTCCCAACAGCAGCAGACTATAAGGAAACAGAGACGGTGCTGGTCGCCGGGGCTCCACCGGCGTTTCATCGACGCACTGCATCGACTCGGCGGATCTCAAGGTAAAAAATTCTTACAATTTTGATTCTCTGGGAATTTTACATCTGAGAATCAATTAATGGATCTATTTCAATTCCGCAGTGGCAACACCAAAACAGATAAAGGAATTGATGCAGGTGGACGGCCTCACCAACGACGAAGTGAAAAGCCATTTACAAGTAGGATTAACAAAAAAAAAAAAAAAAAAAACACAAATTAATTTCTGGGTTCCTTTTAAATCATCGATTTCTTATCTTAGAAGCCTTTTTGTTTGTGATGAATCTTTCTGGAAGCAGAAGTACAGGCTTCACGTTCGAAAATTGGGCCCGCAGGAAGGTTCAAGCGGCGAGGGGTGGATACCGGGAGAACACGACGGCGAGCACCACTCAAAGACAAGTGGTACGCAGGCGGGATCTCCAGATGGGCCACTCCAGGGCGGTGGGTCTGTAAAAGCTCTGTCCATAACCGAAGGGGAGAGTATGGAAGGGGAAGAAGATGCGAAATCGGACGGCCATAGTTGGAAGGGAAGGATTCAGAAACATGGAGATGTGTGAGGAATTGGAAAGAAGATAGGTGAACGAATGGGGTGTTTCAGTTCCGACAAGTTTTGCAGAGAAATGGATACAAAATGGGGAATTTGAAATTTCTAATTTTGTAGACACCACAGAGGAAGAGGAAGTAAGGTAATAACTGTAACTCACAAAGTTACATATGGTCTTTTTTGGGCTTTTCTTGCCCAAGGGTATCTAATTATCGCTAGTAGATATTGTCCTTAATCTTATAGACGTTCTTGTTTGAATTTTAAAACGCATTCATCCAGAGGTTGATTGATGTAATGGTCACAGTTCTATTCCTCTTTACCCAATTGTGAGTAATAGATAGCAATTTGAGAATGGGAATTTAAAAGAAGAGAATAGGAGTGGGACTGACAAAACAGAGGGCCACAATCTGATTGTGAAGGCCTCTGCTCCATTGAGGAATTGATAAGAGAAGCTGCATTTCACGTGGATTCTCACCATGTTATCAAGCAGCCATGTGGTGGATGAGCACTTGTGAAGCACGTAGGTGCCATCTTCCCTTCCCCCAATTGTTAATGGAATATAGCATCATTCCATAAATAAAGCAATGGAGAACACAGAGTGACAAACTTTTGGCCCTCTTCTGGCATCGATCAAAGCCTTGGAGTAGTGGTGCAACGCATAATGAATGTTCTTCACATGGGGTTTCATTTATACACTCTAAAAACCTCACAAATCAACACTTTTAAAGCTGTTTATCCACATGTTAAGAGCGGAATTTATTTGGTTTGACATGTTATGTATCACCATCTGTCTCACGATTTAAAAACGCGTCCGTTAGAGAGAAATTTTTACTTTTTTATAATGAATGTTTCGTTATCTTCTCAAATCGGTGTGAGATTTCACATCAAATATCTAAATAACTTTGAAGATTAGACCTTTGTTTCAAGTTCATCTAATTTTATAATATATTGTGTCTTTCATAGTCAAAACCGACTTTATAGATTGTATTTAATAATATGAACAATAAATTTGAGCCAAATCTATGCATCTTAGTATGAGTCGAAGATGATAATCTCGACTGGGTAATTGAAAAAGAAAAAAAAAAAAAAAAAAAAAAAAAAAAAAAAAAAA
>NW_019268531.1:577581-609295 GCF_002738365.1 Cucurbita moschata
AAAAAAAAAAAAAAAAAAAAAAAACAAAAACAAAGACATTAAAATTATGTCATTTAAGCAAATATCTCTATACTAAACTTTGTCCCCTTAAATTTCTTATTTTTATTTTCGGATAATTGCAAAAAAAAAAAAATAAATAAAAAAAAATGATAGTTTAATTTTGAAATGTTAATTTTGCCTATTTTGAAGAAAAAATCCCTAATTTTCAGTTCCTTCTTTCTCTTGGCTCGCGCGCACGGGTGTCCTCTGAACTCTATCGACGCTGAAATCTTGCGACGGCGTTGATCCTTTCCTTCCATACACGGCAGCTTCTGTAATACATACATTTTTTCCCCTCCTATTTTCGTCAACTCCTCCGCTAGAAAACGCTCTAAGCTCTCGTTCACCAAGTACCCGCCGTCACTGATCGTTTTCCAGCCACTCTCGTCTCTTCTATTATTGTCTTACAGCAGACGCAAATCTTGAAAATTCTGTGAGAAAATCCCTCCGAGCTCACAGGTTAGAAAACATCATCTCTTTTACGTACTTTATCAATCTTGAATACTCCATTATAACATAGCGACATTCTTAGTTACTCCAGGACCTTCGCTAATGTTCATAAGACATCGGGGTTTTCACCCAATTCTTCTTTGTGGCAGGAACTATGAGGGAAGTCGTGACTGTTCAAGTTGGAGAATTTGCGAACTTCGTTGGTTCTCATTTCTGGAACTTTCAGGTACACCCCTCCCCGTACTGCCCTATTATCCTCCGTTACGTTTATTGCAAGTATTAGTGGAATTGATACTGTTAATTTCAATTTGCAAGTACTGAGCAATACTTCTTCAAGTTATATTACTTGAATGATTCCCAACCACTGGGATTTTAAATTGTATATTTATTTCTTTTCTATCCTTAATCATGCCAAGCTAAATTTACGTCAATCTTGATGGAAGGATGAGTTGATTGGCCTGGCTGCAGACCCTCTTGGAGATGCTGTGTTTAAGCATCAACATCTTAATATGGACGTACTCTACCGTTCTGGTGAGACACAACAGGTGGAATATTTGACATTATGTTGTGTAAATGAAAAAAAAGTTATAGAGTTGTCACTTCACATCTTACAATGTCGTAAGCGTACTAGTCAACATACAATGCGTAAATGTCTTCCTTTTAGTTAATGCAACTAATGTATTATTCCATGTGTTGATTAAGAGCTTCATTTTGAGACAAAGTACATCAGGTATGAGTTTATATTTTCTGTAACAATTCATGCTTGCATCTTATTCTCGGAATAGACTGTGATATTTTCCCAACCAACCATATGTGTCAAAGTTGTAACATATTTGTGCTAGGTTTTTTCTACCTAGATTAACTTTCTTCACTAATGGAGCTAATGTTCTGTACTTTTTCCATCTGTTTCACTTTTTTTTCTATTCTCTGAATAATTTGCAGGGTGTACTTACGTATACTCCACGCCTAGTTTCAGTTGGCTTTAAAGGTATGTTTCTGTAATCAATACTTGAGATCAACTTTGTCATAAAGTAATTTTATTTTTTTTCTAGGTATTAGACAAGTCCAATGATGCTAATACAATTTTTGAGTTGCAAACCACCCCCACCCCTGGTTCCCTGTTACATAAATTATTTGCTTATGCATTCTTTCCCCACGATGTGCTATTATTTGCGAGTATTCATTTTTGGATGTACACTTCCATTGGTGGTTTTCTCCTTCATTTTTTTCCGCGACAATATGACTTATTATTATTATTGCTTCCTTTAAGTTTGTATACTCTTGCTGTCTTTAGAGATCGAAAATGAATTCTCTTTTTTACATAAACTGATTGACTTATAATATGCAGGAGGCTTAGGATCTGTAAGTGCACGTGGCACTCTATATAATGATGATGCGGATACACCATCTAATATTGTCACATGGTGAGATCTTCATTATTGAAGTTGAAGAGTGAATATTTCTCCCCACATTTAAAGACACCCATGACAACAATACATTAATGTGCATGCATATATGATATATGTATTCCAATTTATTCGACTTCTTCGTCTACAAGATATGTGGACATAATTTCTTTTTCAGTCGATTTTTCTAGCTAACAGCAGAAGCTCCTAGATCGATGGTTTTACATTGCTCTTATGCGGGTATCAGCATGTAGATAGATGCACATATGTTTATATTAGATAAAAAGTTCTGACTTCTAAGGATATTCTTACATTATGAATTGACTTCTTGTTACTTACAGTTGCAGTGCAATGAACCAATAACTCCAGAAACTGTGTAAATTTTCCTATATTTATTCTTAGCACTTAGTTTTTCTATAACTTTCTAGCATAATGATCTTGGTTAAATTTTGTTTCTTCAATCAGGCAATGCACTATCTGGCCTATAACTTCATTTGAAGGCTTCATTATTATCTAGTTTGAATTGTAATCTTGAAGTAAATTTCTGGTGCTTGATGAAACTGAATGTGTATTTTCTATTCTGCAGGCGTGGTAATGTTGCCACTCAGCATACTGAATCACGTAAGAAAAACTTGTTCTTGCAAAGTTTATCTGAAGAAGAGCAGGAGAACGTAGTGAGTGGTCAAAGTAGTGGTCGGGGAGAAATTGAGGACAAGGATATAGTCGAATGCCTAGAAAAAGATGTCACCTTTTGGACAGACTTCTCTAAGGTTCACTTCCACCCTCAAAGCTTATATCAATTAAATGGATTATGGATGGACGTTCAGGAGTTCGACAATTATGGAATTGGAAAAGAATCTCTCTCTTGGGGTTCGCAAGGTGAAGAAATCGATGAGAGGCTTCGTTTTTTTGTGGAGGAATGTGACCATATCCAAGTACGTGTTATCAATTTTTCTTTTTTGCTTTTTCCTTGTTGGCATTGTTCAAGTGTGGAATTCGAATCTACAACTCCTCTTTATATGCCATTACATTGCTGTATTATGTTTGTTAGTTTTTTGGTTGGATATTAAACATTGGTACTTAATTTTTACTTGTTTCCAATCCTAAACTGTGAACTCCATATGCCACTGGGTCTTTATTATAGTCGATTCTTTACACCCAATATGATGGGACCTTTAATACAAAATTTGAGCTAGAATGGTTGCACTTTTCTTCCTTGTTGAGTAATGGTCTTTTGTTGATCCTTATAGGGTTTTCAGTTCATAGTTGATGACTCAGGAGGTTTTTCGGCAATAGCTGGGGATTTTCTCGAGAGTGTTGCAGATGAATATTCAAACACCCCAGTTTTACTTTATAGTGTTCGAAGTCCTAGCTCTTCTAACATGCTTCGTGAAAATAAGAAGCAGATAGTTTCTAGAAATCTCCATGATGCAGTTTCATTTGCAAGACTATCATCTTTTTGTCAGCTTTATGTGCCAGTTGGTTTGCCAAGTTTGAGCAGAAGTATGTGCCACTATGGCTGGAAGTTTTTCCTGCATATCACTCTTTTGTCTCTATTTTTTTCCCTTTTGACATTACATAGCTGCTTAGAGTTTCAAGATTGCTTTGGGAAACACTTCCGTTTTCTCATTCATTGTTTTGAAGTCACTAGATGCTAAGATCTTGATCATCAGCAGCTCTTTCCTTTGGATAATAAATATAAGTTTTATTTTGCAATTTGTTCTGGTGGAGATTCTCTTCTCTTCTCTAAGTATCTTCTGTTTCTTTTTTTCTTCTTATCTTTTCAAAAATATTTGAACCTTCACCCAATTTTTTTCTCTCATAATTCTCTGTTATAATATTGACAATCGTTCTTACATTTATCAAGGCAAAGCTACCACGCATCTCTGCATTGATGACCAGAAGCCTTACCACTGTAGTGCTGTATATGCTGCTGCTTTACACTCCATTGGGCTTCCTTTACGAATGGAAGCCCATGGTGCAACCACAGATTCAAATTATGTTTCCGGTGCAGTTCATATCAATGACTTGGTAAGGATGTTAGCTGGGCAAGGTAGGCAAAATATGGTAGCCATTTTGGATGTTGCTATGCCGGCGCCCTCTGTCTTTGGTATATACTCTGCCATTTCTTTTTACTTTCCGAAAAGAACTTTTTATCATTGGTCTCATGCTTCTTCTGCAATCTGTAATACAGGAAAACATTTGGGCCAATCATTCTTGGAAAATTTGCAGCCCTTGACACCCGAGGTAACAGAAGATGCAGAAGATTTGCAGGCACTGGAATACATGGCCGTGCATGGAGTGTTCGGATCGGGTATGTATTACATTGAATTATTACCAGGTATTCTTATAAGGCTTAGTCAAGATGCACTGGTTCCGCATTTGAAGACGTGTCTTCAAAACTATCTTGTTAGAAGGAAATATAGAAAATGTGACGTCTCAATCTAACGGTAAACTAAAATGTTGTCGTGTCATTGTTCTAACTTGATTTTACCCCTTTAGGAGGGGACCGGGCTTCAGTCTCCGAAGTAAAGGATGAAATTTGTGCTGCTTATGAAGGGGAAGCAGTAAAGCCAAAGCACTGCCATCTGTCAACAGCTCAATGTCCTCTGCCTATACCCTTGCCTTTCCCTTCAATCTTTGGAAACCTGATTAGCCAACATGGTCAATTGTTGACCACTCCAATCTCGGGTGCTTTGTCAAGGGGATCCCTTGACGTGCATTCCATTCCCATTGCAGCTCGGCTACGTTCTAGCAGTGCTATACTGCCATTTTTAGAGAGAAGATTAACGAATCTTCTAAGACATGGAACGGTACAAGGATCGTCTGCGTCCCCATTGCTTAGAAGTTGGGGGTTTGGAAGAGAGGAAGTAGAAGACATGGGAGAATCACTTTCAAAAATGGTTTTGGCGCTAAATCCACATTCACTATCCTCGTCTGATTCTGATTGAGGTATGTACGACTGTTATGAAATTGAAAATGTAGAAATTTGTGAAAGTGGGATTGAAGTAGTCTGTCTGTTTGATTTATAGTCATGAACTCAGAATGATGAAATGCACACGAGAACATGGGTTTTTATGTGATTCTTGACATCATGTAGCTAAGGATTTTTAGAAACGGGCAGCAAGAAAGGTCAACTGTCAAGCTGCCTGCTGTTTTGTTGGATTTCATGTCATGGTTGTGCTTGGGTCTGATTATTAGTGTAGCATTTTCTTTTCTTAGAAATGATTAGTCTGGCTAGCTTTATTTAAAGATGTATACAGAAACATAAAATTAAATGTTTTCTTGATGAATTTTAGTTGGTATATTATGAAACTAATTATGTTGACTATGAACTAAGTATGAAGTAAATAAAAAATATAACCAAACGAGAGCTTAGTAGACCGAAAGACTAGACTTGTTCAGACTCGGGATGATATGAAATCTTGTTCTTTTTTTCCTTTAAGAAGATGACATGTAAATCTTAATCTTAGGATATTGTGGCAAGACATCCGATCATGACATCCAAGTTCTTACCTTTTTTATCCTTTTAAATAATAATTCTATTGATTTATTAATGTTGTGAGTTCTAGAATAGAGTTCGTCCATATGATTGGACGAAAGTTGACTTTGACTTTTCCATATTCCTTCTAATTCTGACCCATCTTTTCTAAACCAAATTTCTCATACTAATACCAAAATAGTTATATCTTTTAAGACCCAAGTTCTGATACTATCGGAAAAAAATGTGACAAAAATCGATAACTAAATTAATATTAAAATTAGGGAGGCATCAAATATGAGATGAATTAATGTTCCAATCATATTGAAGAAAAAATGACATTTATAATTAAGTATTAAAAAAAATATATATAAATTGGGAGTGTAAAGTCTTAATTAAGACGACTTGAATTTAGGACATCGTCAACATGGTGCTGTCAAAGTCTACTATAATTTTTGGGTCAACGAAATTAATTTTATTCCATATATACTTATAGTGAAATGGTTGTTTTAATTCACCAGTATTTATCAATCTCTTTTATTATTATTTTTTTCTTCAAATTTTCTAAATTATTTATTCGCGAAAAGTACTCGTAACATGCATTTAATTTATCAAATTGTTATTCATCGAATATATTATAAAGAATTTAATATTGAGACAAAATTTGTGAATAATTTGTTTGTTTATGTGGAAGTGGAAGCTTGTTAGGAGTTTTGATTTTGTTAGAGGAAGAGCTCATTATTGGCCTCTCAAGGGAGACCTTCTTACCGTTTGGCGTGGAGGGAAGTTGCAACCCGCGTTCTTCCTCCTCCTCCATACCGTTCCCATTTCATGATTTGGATTACCGTGATTGATTTATCACCATGGGTTGGTTGCGCAATATCTCCTTTACTACTTCCTCCATGGTGAGAATTCCGGCCACTGCCACCGGTGACCATTCCCCGACCAGAAAGGCTACTACCAGAGACTCCCACAATCATAATTATCGGGGAGTTGTTTGGCGTTTTGGCGCCTCTAAACATTCCCGCCATAGGAAGCTTCGGAACTTAAGCGGACGTGAGCGTGCCGCTACTTCTTTGGCTAAATGGTCCGATACTACGCCCGAACCCGACTCATTGTCAAGACTGTCGAGTACTTCTGATGAACATGCCGTGCCCTTGCCTCTCCCGGAGGTTCCCCCGATATTTCAGCGTCGTGAAGGGATCTCGAATTCGAATTCTGCTTGTGGAGACGGGGATTGTCCTCTTCCGTCGCCCAAGGATTGGCATGGCCGAGGCGGGGACGACCGTGATGTAGATAGATGTAGAACTGCACCTCCTCTTAAGACTGGAGGCGGGGATTCCATTGGTACTCCGATTAAAAGGTAGCCGAACTGGAATGTCCTTCCTTCTCTGTACTCCTAACGTCGTCAAATGCCGTATTTTATGCTTTTTCCATTTCTCGGTTATGCTTGTAGCTTTTTGAGTTTGACATCTCTGTTTCTAAATTGAAGACTATTTGAAGCTACTGTGAGCTGTGGGTGTATGGCTTTGAACTTTTTAAAGAATTGCACAGCGTAGTGGATAAGGCACCAATGATCGTTTCAAGGATCAATAGTTCAATCTTCCACCTGCAATTGTTGAACTAAAAAAAAAGAAAAAACCCTTTGTTAAAATGTTAACCGCTATGTTTATTGTTTACACTGTTTAGTGCGTCTCTGCTGTGTTCTCGTGCTCATTTGCATCGAGGTTTCAAAAAGTTTAGGGAAAGCTTCGCGTCTTTTTTTTGGCACGAGTGTTACATGTTCCGTGTTGGTTCTATGCTTCTTGTTTCATTCTTGTTTATTGAGGATGGGATAAGTCGGTGTGATCTTATTGATATGCCTTGCTGTTTGGACAATGTTGATATTGTATCGTGTTCTGTGTTTCCACTATAACTTTATACTTGTTATTATGACCAACACTTGCTCTCAAATTTAATGAACCAGTATATCTGATTCTGGGGAGAGGCAGAAGAAAGAAGATCAGATTGGGACAAGGTCGTCTGGGAGGGTGAATCAATATGCCAGACGCTTTCCTGAAGCATCTCAGAATAAATTTTGGATTGACGTTCCCTGTAGGAGTGCTCCTACTAGTCCTTTTGCAAGTCCTACACTTAGTCCCCAAAGAAATAGTTCCAGCAACCTTTCAAACTCCCGTCATGTGGCTCCGTTAGAATATCAAGGCTGGTCTGCACCTGAGCTACCATCCTCAGCAATGATGCGGGGGGTTCCTCCTGCATTCTTTGATGGCTCCACTCTTAGCTCTGAGAGTTCTCCCATGCATAGCCCAACAGTTAGAAATCCCCACCAAGATCCCAGAAGTCCAACAGGAGCTTCATCTCCATTGCAAACCAAGATTTCCCTTGAAACACATGCTCAGCGTCGTGAAGGTTCTGGTCCTGTCAGTGTCCACCCATTACCTCTTCCACCTGGAGTACCAATACCTTCATCGTCAATCTCAATGACTTCACCGTCAACCATAATGCCTTCACCATCAACCCCAACGCCTTCACCATCAACCCCAACGCCTCTACCATCAACCCCAATTACAGAAGCTAACACTAAAGCTGAGCCAATCTCAATGAAAAATCAATGGCGGAAAGGAAAACTTATTGGCCGGGGCACATTTGGAAGTGTTTATGTTGCAAGCAACAGGTATATGAGTTTCGTTGGAATCTTCTGTTGTTGTCATCTGCTTCTGGTGACTAACTATGTTTTTTCCCCCTTTTTACTCCCCCAAAGAGAAAATGGAGCTTTATGTGCAATGAAGGAAGTTGAATTATTTCACGATGATCCGAAGTCAGCTGAATGTATAAAGCAATTAGAACAGGTAATTTAAAAAAAAAAAAAAAAAAATTGAGTTGTGGTCAACTGTTTAATAAGCATAGTTGCGTACTCTTTAGTTTTTTGTCACAAACCCTTTGTCTTTTTGTGTATGGAGGAACTTTCTTATATGATTGGAGGTTTTCCTTTCAACTGTTTTCATATTATTGACCAACTCTTGGCTAACAAATTATTGTTTAAGCTGGTAAACATGTATAAAGTATGGTTCCGAAATTAAATTGTTTAAGTGCTTAGTTTTATTTTCTAACATCTTAACTCCCATTAAAAATCCAGTTTTTTTTTTTTTTTTTTTTGTAATTTATAATTTGGATTTTTCTAAATAAGATAAGAAATTAAACCAGAGATTCGCAATAATTTGTTATACTTTGTTTATTCAGTGAAAGTGATACATGTGGTGTGATTAACAGTTGAGTGAATGTAGTACCATATTTTTTGGTGTTGTACGACCCTGTATCCTTGTTTATGTAGTGCCTTAGAAATGATCCTTCCTACGAGATATTACTGCTTCTAGCAAACTTAATGGACTAGTCTCGTTAAGGATATGAAGATAATAAGTTCTAGGTGTATGTTTTGTTCATCTTTTCTTCATGTTATTTGGTATTAGCTAACCAGGAGTCTCTTTGAAAGATTGAAGGTATGACTATCTGACGTCCTACTTGCTAAAACCTGATATTTAAAATAAAAAGTTTTTCTGTAACATATGCTTTATTGAGGCAGGCTTTAGTTTGGCTCATGTTATGCTTAAATGCTGCCATCGGCATTCATCATCCAAATGGAGTTAATGCTCTGCTATTTTAAAATATGACATAACTTCATATTTGTCCTCTGATGGCAGGATGACATTTGATGCTGTTTAGTTTTGCCTCTCTTCTTCTAACTGTCACAGGAAATCAAACTTCTGAGCCAGCTAAAGCATCCAAATATTGTCCAGTACTATGGTAGTGATTTTGTGAGTACTTGTTTTGCTTGTTACGACATTTCAAAGTTGTTCATTTTTATAATCTTATAACCAAATATAATTCTTACTCTGGGGTCTATGTAGGTTGAAGATCGATTATATATTTACCTGGAGTATGTTCATCCTGGTTCAATTAATAAATATGTTCGTGAACATTGTGGAGCCATGACAGAATCTGTTGTTCGAAGTTTTACTCGTCACATCCTCTCAGGGTTGGCCTACTTGCACAGCACAAAGACTATACATCGGTAGGGAACATTCGTGTTGATGTGTTTGATACAAAGTCTTGAAGTTGACATGTAAAATCAAGATGACCACAAATATTCTATTGAAAATAAGAAATAAATACTTGAATATTTAATTTCTATCTTCAGTTAGTTTAATCGTGGAAGAAATAATTATGATCAATGGTCTGTAAGCTTATATTATGTTTATGTGACGATATCTGTTTGGAGATTTAATTTTTCCCTCATACAGGGACATTAAAGGTGCTAATTTGCTTGTAGACTCTTGTGGGGTTGTCAAGCTTGCTGACTTTGGAATGGCTAAACATGTAAGTTTGAGATCGAGTGCCAATTGACTTCTACTATTCCCCCCTTCTTTTAGTATTTGCTACCCTTTCCCCTCTAATTTCTGAGTTTTTTTTTTTTTTTTTTCAAATTATATCCATACATTTTTATAAATTAACGGCATTTTTCTCTATGGATTTGGTGTATATTTTAGATTTGCTGAAACCATGGTCTCATGTGTGCACTACTTATATACTTGTCACTTTAGGTAAATAGGTCTTTCAATTTGTGTAACGTTAGTTCTAGGCACTCTCAACTTTAGTATCATTGTCACACAGTCTAAGAATTGGAGAAAAAAAAGTCATTTTTGTTTGTAAGGTACTTACACATTTGTTGGTGCATGATCGTAGGCATTAATATGACTTTCAATTGCTATTAAGAGACTTTTTCCCCTTTTTAGAACTAGACATGAATGATGCTGATGTATATCTCTACAGCTTACAGGACAAGTTGCTGATCTCTCTTTAAAGGGAAGTCCATACTGGATGGCTCCTGAGGTATCTTTTTATTCCTACATCAGATGGGTTCTTGGCTTATGGTTTCTCTTAATGACAGCGATCACTTGAAATATTAGGTCAACTATATGACTTTATATAGTTGGATTGGCTATTTATAGATGAGGGATTTGATTAAAGTTTGTCTTTTCCTGCAGCTCCTTCTGTCTGTGAAGCAGAAGGATAACAACTCTGATCTTGCCTTAGCTGTTGATATTTGGAGCCTTGGTTGCACTATTATAGAAATGTTCACTGGCAAGCCACCTTGGAGCGACTATGAAGGGGTAAGTGTTGGATAACTTGGCATGTGCTTGTAGCTGCATCAACACGGATAGAATTTTTATTTTTTCGACTCATATGCCATTTGATGAAAGTTGAGCGGTGGAAGAACTTATATCTGCACCACCAAGGCACCAAGATTTCTTGGTTGCTTGGTTGCAGCCCAGTATGGGACTTGGGACTTTGAATAGCGATAATTGTTTCGAAACTCTAAACTTTATTAGGTAAATGTGACACATTAGCTTTTCTCCATCCTTTGTTCTGCGCTTTTCACACCTAGAGCAGGTATATGTGTAACGTAGTAAATGTATGTCTATTCTAGAACCATTGTCAGCTTATCATTATTCCATAACGTACAAAAGACATTGCCGACCTAACAGAACATTTTATTTGCATGTTGAACCGATAATTGGTAGATATTTTTTGAGTTCGGTAGATTTTACTATTTGGTTGGTGGTTACAAGTTCATCTGTTAATACAGGCTGCAGCTATGTTTAAGGTAATGAGAGACACCCCAACAATACCTGAATCATTATCATATGAAGCCAGAGATTTCTTAAAATGCTGCTTTCAGAGAAATCCTGCAGAGAGGTCGACTGCTGCCATGCTGCTTGAACATCCATTTATAAAAAACTTGCAACATCCAGATGCTCCATCTTGCTATCAGGCCATCGCTAGATCGAGTTTGATGGTAAACTTAACATAGTTACAATAGTCCCCTTCCACCCTGCTTAACTTGTCATTTTTCATTACAGTGTGGTTTATGATGCCAGGACAAATGCTACAGCCCAAGTAAACAATATTCGAGTAAACTTGATCAGTCTTCCATGCTTCCAAGCTCACAAAATTCCAAGGGAATGTTAGCGGCCGAGAGGCAAGAGTTGCCTTTTCCCTTGCTCTCCACTTCTCATTTGTAATTGGACCATGAATGTTAATGCATTCATTACAATTCTCTGCATGATTCTAGTTCATACATTATTGTTTTATTCTTTCCCAGTGTGATTGGCTCACTCTCTCATCATGAAACCTCTGACTTAACTGTAATGTCTCGTCATTCTCCCCGTTCTACCCTTGAGGCTCTTCCAGTACTGTCACCTCCATGCTTAGTTCACAATGTGCACCATCTCAGTTCCCCTGCAAATGCAGTCGGCGTTGTAAATCAAACAAATAAGAAGAGCCACACACTAATTTAGCCTATGAACGGGAAGTAAAATGGTTGTACCAGGCCTGCCTCTGGCTTTGTTTGTACCTTCCATCGATGTGCGTTTGACTTGGGTGGCTAAAGTATAAAATCAGCATCATGACAAGAAGCCAGATTCGGGTGCTGCGTCTAGTAGGCGAGTTTCTGGCATAGATTGTTACTAACACATGTAGTTGTGTCTTCTTTTGAAATGGAATAGCTTCTGGTCTGGTAGTCTACTCCACAATGGGAGTTGAGAAACAATTTTGTATACTGTTTTTTTTTTTTTCTCTCTTTATTTTTCTTCTCATTTTAGAGCTTCAGTTATGGCAATATCCACTGGTCATTCCTTGGTGTTGGCGTGGGAAAATCAGCACTTCCATGTACGACTTCAAACTGAATTTGTAGATATTAGAGTGGTATGATAATGGAATCATATGGTCGAACAAAGGTTCCATTGAAATTTTATTAGTTTGATTCCGATGGATATGCAATTCTCCTTGTGATCATGTCTTCCCTTTGTTTCCGCTCCTGTACAAGTTTTCCATCTGTACTTCAAAAAGTTGGTGATAAAAAATGATTGCATATTTTAAAAGTTTTCGTTTAGCTTAGAAGATGAACTAGAAAAAGTCTTATGGGGGTGTAGACATTATTGTTCAACCAATCAAACTGTGCAAAGTTGCGCTGTGGTCTTAAGTAGAAGGACCAATCTACTAAATATGATCTAAACGATGAGGGAAAAAAGAAAATAAAGGAAGAGAGAGAAAGAGAGTATGAAGAAATGTCATTTTAGCTTTTGTAGTTTTTTTTATTTTTTGCATATCATTTTTCAACTGAATTGCCCCAAGAAAGTGCCTTCATTTGGCAGTGGTGGTGGAACCACGTGAAGTTCCATCATTCGAACCCGATTCTGCTGACACAGATAGAGAGAAAAAAGAAAGAAAGAAACAGAGAGAAAAATGGAAGCTCCAGCTCCACAAGCAATAGAGGTTTCCAGCAAGAACCTTGGGGTGGAAGAAGATGAGCAAGATAAAGCCCTCAATGAGTGGTAATCTTTCAGTTTTTCTCACTTTCTGTTCTTCCTCTTCAGTGATTTAAATCTCCAAATTAATGGGTTATTGGGTGTTGCAGCTGTTCTTGCTGCTATGACTGCTCCCAAAGCTGGCTTGATTTCTTGTGCTGTTCGGATGTGTGTGGGTGTTAGATGGTGAAGTAATTGGATTTTGTCCACAAATTCTGAGACGACGATGCTGCAGCCTGCAGTAGTGAAGATCAGGAAGTAGGAAGAATCTGTTTTTTGTTTACTGTTTTACTCTCACTCTGTTCTCCCTAGATTTCTTTACCTCCCTTTTCCTTTCTTCTTCAGCTTAGACTTCCTTCATCTTCTTGTTTACTGAATTCAATCTAAATAAGCTACTTACCAAACTCTTGCTCCTCTTCATGACTTTCTTTTCCTTCCTTCACTTGAACGGGTAGAGATTCCATCCTTTAATCTCTCTATCAAAGCTATTTATCAATTGAGCTCAAGTCCGATTGGCTATAATTTTGTGATTCTGGAAATTTTGATGAACTGAAACATCATAATTTTACGGTTTAAAGCTACAACGGATTTCATTCTCTATCAATATGAACACAGTTTAATTAATTGCAGCATATGAAGAGGTAGATTAGATGTTTGAACCTGTCAAGTTCACTCGTTAACAAAATGAAAGAAAACCCATTTGTAATCTTAAATATGCTATACATTTTTTATGAGACTTATAGACTAGATTCGAATGAGAGCTATGATTAGGAAAGGATGACTAGTCACTCTCTATACTAGTGAGGATAAAGTATATTGGAAGGACTCCCGTTGGTTTGTAGGGATAGTCTTCATTCTTAGAAGTGAGACAAAAAATTAGAACATCATCGTTTCTGTTTGGTTTTTTAATTTTGTGAACAAAGAATCGTATAAAAAGGCAAATTAAATGCAGAAATTTCAACTCAATTGCTTTCAGACTACTACGGTCTAAAAGCAAAAAGTTAGAAAGAAAGAGGGCCTTTATTCATCAGAAATCAATAAAGCATGATGCCCTTGACTCTAGAAGAACACAAGTCATCCATTTTCCCCATATCACTTTTGAAATGTTTCTACTCAAACAATAATTCTACAAAGAAAATGGTAAAGTTTGAATCAATACTGTATAACGCAAATGGAAGTTTTTCTTCATAGACCACACAGACATTCATGAATATGATTCATTGGAAGTTCATATAATAATCTTCATATTGAACCATACGTCATAGTGAGAAAAATGGGGTTTATGGTTTCTGTGGTCTATATTGCTCGGAGGATAAGCAGAGGTATTTCCTATGGTCGGTCTGCTTGGTAGAGTCTGATTCAGCAGCACAGATAGCAGCCAAGTTGGATACCAACTTTCTGCTAAAGTTGTGAATTAAGTCATTAGGTGCAGTGCTCAAATAGCTATCTACTCCCACATTCCCAGTTTTTAAATTGCGTTAATGGATCATAGACGCCTATTTTTTTTTACCTTTTCTGTGCATGGCATCAACTCCTTTTAGGTCCTCATATGCATATTCAATGAAACCATTCATATTCTTCTGCCTCCCCCATTAGTTAAAGTCCATATATTAATAGAAAATTCCTCTTCCTTAGCATGATTCCTGGCGTTGTGCCTTGTCCTATCTTCCACTATTGGACTACTTACTGATGGGAAGGCATTTGGTGGCAGCCCATTATTGGAAACGAATAAAAAATGGTGAGCCTTTGAGTGCAGGTTTTTCTTCACGTGATTGGAATCAAGTCAAACTTGGGAGTGTTGTGTTGTAGATTACTTATTATACTCTTTTTATCCCTTCTTGAAATGGTGAGCCATGAAAGTGTGATGTGCATCACCTTACCACTATATCAATTCTGAGTTTCAACGAGATGGGGTCTGCCTTAGCTCTAACAAAATGGTGGGTTGTACCAAACTCAATCCAAAAAACTATATTTTGAGTGGCTGAGCCACTAATTCTATTAGACCTGCAATAAACTGTCATTCTTGAACATTCTTTTTCTGTATATAAATAGCTGCTATTCCACACTGATTCTAATACAAAATTAGCAATCATTTATTGTTTCTGCTGCTTCCTCAGATCTATTATACAGACATGAAGGATAACTCCTCCAAACTTATTGTTTTCTTGCTTATAAGCTTCGTTTTCTTGAATCACCTCCTTGTGTCCTCACAACTTGATTATAGATTCTATGATGACTCGTGTCCCAACCTAACAAGAATTGTCAGATATGGCGTCTGGATGGCAGTTTCTAATGATACTAGGATGGCTGCTTCTCTCTTACGCCTTCATTTTCATGATTGCTTTGTCAACGTAATCAATTTTTCTGGATGATCATAGAGTTGTTTTTTTTTTTTTTTTAAACTCTGTTTTTTTAGAACATATATGTAAACTTGTTTGTTTCTGGTGTAGGGCTGTGATGGATCATTGTTGCTTGATGACACTAGCTCATTTAAAGGGGAGAAAAATGCATTGCCAAATATGAACTCAGTTCGAGGCTATGAGGTCATTGATGATATAAAGGCTGTTTTAGAGAGAGTCTGCCCATCTGTCGTGTCATGCACTGATATAGTGACTCTAGCAGCTAGAGAGGCTGTCTACCTTGTAAGCAAATTTGTGGCTCACACATCTCTCTCAAACATCATGATTTTGTGTCTTTCTGAACCTTACCTTTTCAGGCTGGAGGACCCTTTTGGCCCATTCCACTCGGTCGGCGAGATGGCACGACAGCAAGCGAGAGTGAAGCCAATCAGCTGCCATCACCGTTGGAGCCATTGGAGAATATCATTGCAAAATTCACTAAAAAAGGGCTTGATGTAAAGGATGTTGTCGTGCTCTCAGGTCACCTTTCTTATGCCCCATCTTCGTACTTCCTTCAGCTTTAGATTTACAATTCTAACCATCCTGTCCCGACTGATGTTCAGGTGCACACACTTTCGGGTTAGCTCGGTGCATGATGTTCAAGCATAGACTGTTCAACTTCGATGGCTCTGGCAATCCTGACCCAGAACTAGATGTCATGCTGCGACAGAATTTACAGAGCGTCTGTCCCAATCATGATGACTCCAACGACAAACTGGCCCCCTTGGACACGTACACGATCAGCAGGTTTGACAATGTGTATTACAGAAACTTGGTGAACAAGTTGGGACTTTTGCAGTCAGACCAAGCTCTGATGAAACACAATACAACTGCTCCGTTGGTGGTGAGCTACAGCAGGTACCCATACCTGTTTAACAGGGACTTTGGAGCATCAATGGTGAAGCTGGGCAATACTGGAGTCCTTACAGGCCAAAATGGGGAAATTAGGAAGAATTGCAGGGTGGTGAACTAGAAGATGATATGCTTTTTTGTAAATTAAACCAACTCAACTCTCTCTCAATAATAAAATGGCTGTTGGCAAGTGTTGTTGATGATTCTGCTGTTGCTTTCTAGAGTTTTGTTTGACTGAGTAGTTGAAATTTGGGCCTGTGTTCAGCCCAAAATCTCAGCTTCTTCCGACACTATTGGAGGGTAACTGCCCCATAGATATTATCTGCTTTGTCGCCTGTAAAGCATTGTTTAGGGTTTATGTGGGGACCAGAATCAGATCTGTTCATTCCTATCCTACTCAAGCAGTCCCTAGGATCCAAATTTTATATTCACCTTATCTGTCTGGTTGACTTTACATTTCTCTTCATTATTTTATATATAAATCTGTGACAGTCAAAGAGTGTAAAATTAAAAAAGTAAATAAAATGAAGGTATGGTTGTGTAGGAAGCAAAGGGGAAGAAGGGGGGGAAAGACAGCCGTTTTTGATCTGAGGCTATGTTGAAGCATTTCACGTTGTTTTACATTATAGAATTTTAAATCAAAGCACCTCTGTTTCCTTGTAGCATATACACTGATTAAACTGTGCATTACATTTTGTAAAGAACAAAAATTGACATTTATTGTACTTATCTTCATTCTGTATTGTAACTGTGTGTTCTATGTTTGGTATACGAACTAAGCAACACATTCAACATTCGTACAACATTGAGGATCGGAGGAGTGAAACACAAACCTAAACACTAATCAAATCAAAGGATGCAAAGATTTATGTTTCATCTGTGTAACAGCATTCTGAAGCTGAAATTATATGGCATTACTTGCACTAATTGTGAGACACCCTCTCTTCCTTTCCTCTCAACGCATTTAACTGCTTCAATTCTCAGCTCATTTGGAAGCTGCATGCAAACCCAATCCAACAGTGATTCCAAATCCTTTGCGAAGTCAAGTAAGTACCAATCCAAGACCTTTGGAATCATCAACTTGTTGTTTGTCTTTGAAATCCCAACTGCTGCCTGTAAATACTCCCTCTTGGCTACTTCTAACTCCTCTTCAACTTTAGATCCTGTGTACACTCTCACCTTCATTTTACACCAAGTTATAGATCAGTAATATTTGATTCAAAGACGATATCTCTATTGGTAAGAGGCTTTCTAGATGGAGTTCGAAGTAAAATCTTGAGCGGAGTTATATTAAGATGATGAACAATATCGTAACTAACTTCCATGTGTAAATGTAGCATACTTACAGCAGGAGACGACCAGCTTCCACAGCAGAGTGCAAATGTGATCAAGGGTTCGGAACATTCCAATCCGAACAAACTGCGTGCTCTCATCTCGTCGTTCTTTACTGCTTTCGGACAGGTCTGAGGTTTATCGACGAAAATGCAGCAACTACTTAGAATCTGAAAGACTTGAGAAGAATACTGGGAAATGTGAGTGTTGGAAAGGATAGACTTACGAACTTCAGATGATAAGGAAGCCTCAAGATGAAATGCTCAATTGTTAGTGCATTTAGAAGGTGTCCCCCCACAACAATTGTTGCCTGTTATAGAACAAAACTTTCCAATTTGAATGTGATGAACATCAAGAACCCGACCGAGCTTAGGCTTACTGTTAAAGTCGAGAATCTAAGAAAACTTAATGGAATTCAGGTCTGTCTTTGATGGTGGAAACAAGATGATTACCTTTTGCATCAATGTTACAACTCTTTCATGAGTCTCAGGAATGCCCTGCTCTATAAATGCCTGAAGTCACAATGCAGCTGCATTAGTTTCTTGATTAAGGCCACTAATTAACAAGTTAATGAAGATTTTTATATTGAGCAATCCTCCTGACATATAATGGTGCATTGGTAGCTCACATTCATCATGCAGGAATTGTAGGTGTTGATCCAGAAAGCTAGCTTTTCCTGATGGTTAAGACCTGCCAAGTTCACCGAGGCGAGTCTTCGGAACAAGTTTCTGCGCGTTCGTTGAATTGCTTCATTAAGTTAATAAAACTAACAAAAGTTTTCAGACAAGACAAGACATCCAGAGAACTTACTTGAGTCTATGAATTACAAAAACTGCGTTAGTTGAACGGTTGAAATCCACAGAACTAGCTTCGATTGCACAAAGATGTCTGTAGGAACCAATGTCCCTCGGTTTGAAATCTGAACCGACATCGTAAGGATCTTGCAACTCTGCTGGTCCATTTGATGTATGAGCATCTGATGAGTCCAAAGCTTTGTCTTTTGATGAACTCAGTCTTATGAAAATGGAAGATAAACACTTCACAATGTCCTCTGAAATTTTGTTTGGTGAGCTACTAGCCTCTATATCATCACACAAACTTGATGAACTGTCCTTTGCTCTTTCTCGTTCCAATCTAAGCTCTAGCTGGAACATTAATAGGAAGTCAATGAGTAATTTGAAATTTATTCAGGTGAAGATGATTCAATATGGTAACAAGCAAAAACCTGAGATTTCAAAGGAGACTTCTTCAGTGGGCTTATAATTCTATCAACTTTCTTTTCTGGAGATGGCCTTTTTTTCACAGGATTTGTACATGACTGATTCTCTTTTCCCAGCCCATCTTCTGGAAGAAACAAAAACGAACTTGATTTCCCGAGAACATGTTTCCCATTGGCAAACCTGTTAGAACAGTTACCATTACGATCGAAGAAGTTGTCGTTTGTCGATAGCTTTCGACTTGAAGAACATCTAGCCAGTGAAGGCTGCAGCCTGGCTGTTGAGTTTGCAGAATTGAACTCATTTTGGCAATATGACTTCGTTCTCCGATGCTTCGAGACTCTTGTCGAGACAGGCTCCATTGTGTCTATGGAATTGTCTGAATTCCTAGAGGAAGATGATACATATACAGCTTCCTGATAGAGTCCTTGTCTGAAATTCACAACCTGTTCTTCTAGCCTAACAACCTCTTCCTCTAGAACAGCTACTTCAGCTAGAAGTTCTAGTATCTGCAACAAGGGAGGAAAACCAGGAATTTTTAAAATTGAAGTGATTTGAATCCAACCCTTTTCGATTCTTTGTATGAAGAAGAGAGATAAAGGATGTAATATCTGAAATTTGCAGGTTTTACTAACATAAGGAGGGAGATATGGAGGAAGACGAGGGAGAGCTCCTAGGGGTCTAGTAAATGCTCTTTCTAATGCCTTATGAACATTCTCTTCATGTCTCAGCTTCTTCTTCAGCTTATCAACCTGAAAATTTCAAAATTATTAAACCATCAAAGACGAACAACACAGGCATTTATCCCTAAAATGGCAGCTGGAGAAGGACATAATTACATCTTGCAGCAATGC
Source organism: Cucurbita moschata (assembly GCF_002738365.1). Lineage (NCBI taxonomy): Eukaryota > Viridiplantae > Streptophyta > Magnoliopsida > Cucurbitales > Cucurbitaceae > Cucurbita > Cucurbita moschata. Next base: position 596,976 of record NW_019268531.1, read on the forward strand.
TATTTTTCGTTCTCTGTTTAATTTGCGGCGATTTATGGTACTCCCAGATTTGTCATTCCCCATCGTCTTGTTCCTCTCTAACTTCTTCACCTTCTATACAAATTCAGCAAAGGAAACGCGATTACAAAAGAATAAGAACATAATGTGCATCAGAAAGAACAAGAACGGCAATCATTTCAGAATGAACATAATGTGCCTAAACCCACATAAATCGAAATGCAGACCAGAAAGCAATCTAATAACTAAATTCACCTTGTCATGATTAAGAGTTTTGACGGTTTGAATGCTGTCGCGGACTCTGGCATTCATCTTTTACTTTTGCTGGGAAAAGAGAAGGAATTCCACCAAAAATCAATATTGCCACAACCCAAAAACAAAAACAAAAAGAAACGGAAGCCGAAATGGATCAAAACAGTAAAACCCGAAAGAGAGCGCTTATGTACAAAGTATAGAGCGGGAAACTCAAAAGCAGAGGACCCAGAAATCGAACAAGTGTGCGTTTTAAAAAAGCAATGGTGGGTGTATGAATCTCGAAGAGAGTGAAGGGAGAAAGCAGTAAAAGGCCGGCAGATGAAGATACACAAAACGACGAGGTTTGGAGCTGAAAAAGGCGCCTTCCAAGAAGAGAGATTGCAGAGAGGTAACACAACACAACACAAAACCCATCTGCAAATCATAGCAATAAACAATTGGGCAAAACCCAAATCTTGAAACAAAAAATAATGTAAAATACAACATGGGTTTCATAATATATATATATATATATATATATATATTAGTCCAGAAGTAAGCCATAAGCAAACTGAGAGAGAGAGAGAGAGAGAGAGAGAGAGCATGGCATTACACAGAACTTGAGACTAGCAATCGTTGCAGAGCAAAGCATCTTTTTTTCCTTGCTGTGAATATATAAGCTTTTTTGTGCCAATGAAAGAGAGAGATAGAGAGAGAATTGTCGGAAGGCGTTTGGCGCACAGCGAGTGACAAAGGAGGGATTGTCCGAAGCGCTTTTGGTGTCCCAAAGCAGAGGAGAGAGAGAGACAGAGGCTCTGTTTCCAGTAAACTCTGAATAAAAATATCATCTTTTTGAGTTAAACTTAAACCCCTTTTAATCTCCTTCTCTATCTGTCTATATTTGGAATTATTGCTCATCACATTCTATTTCCTAAGCTTTTTAATTACCATATCATTGTCTGTCTTTTATCTTAGTTCATCAATATGCTTTTGGTTGGAGGAGGCCCAGCCACGAGCTGCATCCACACTGTTCACAAACAAAGCTTACATCGTCCCTTTTGGTTTTAAATTATTTATAGGACATATCACTTCTTCTCTATCTTCTATTCCTTCAACTTTTTTTAAAGTTTGAAATGTCTGCTTTTGATTTCTAGGTTCCTAAAACTGTGAAAAGAAAAAGTACATGTGAATTCACTATCATCATTGTCTAAATCAGTATAAATCAGTAGGTGTCTAACCAATGAGATTATAATAGATTCAACTAAAAATGTTTCTATCTTTTTTTCATGCTCTAGTTCATGTTGTTGCACAATATAGTTATTAGTATAGGATGATAACTCAGTTCAAATTTGAATTAAAAAACATAAAAGATGATTAGCTTAATAAAATATAATTAAAACAAGGAAGCAAAGAAGAGACAGCCGTCTGCGTACGTAATTAACCATCTTAAATTGTTTTCAAGTTATTAAATTGTCAAAAAAAAAAAAAAAATGCCACTGGTCCCCTATTAATGTATGAAAAAGAAAAATGAGAAGAATTAAAAGAAAGCACATTATGCTTGGTTGTGAATGGAACCAAAGTGAGAAGTAATGCCAAAGTATAAAGCAAGCACAATATCAGAGCCAATTCTAAAACACTTTTTTAAACCCTCCATTTTCTTTTATTCAGCCAAATATGGTTCGTTCTTTCTTGCGTGTACTTGGTTCGAATAACGTGAAAAAGGTTAAAATCTCGCCCCCATACTTGAAAATTCGAAGTAATTTTTTAGTATTTATTTCTTACATTCAATGGTGCAAAGTTGTAAGTGGGGGCATGGAGAAGGGAGAGTTGGATGATGGTAGCTGGTAGCCTTCTCCAGAGTCCTGAGTCCTGATCACTGACGTGCATGGAAACCTAAATGAAGATCCAAAAGAACAGAAATACACAAAATGGAAGTTGGTACTTTTTATCGTATGAATTAGAGAGTAACCATTCATTATTGCTACACATGTAGCCTTGAAGAAACCAGAGGAAGTTAAAGATAGCCATCATGGACCCAGGCCCTGTCTATGGGCTGGCTGACTGGCTGTACCTGTGGTCCAGTAGGCACAACTGGACCATTCTTTTAAATGGGCCCACCCACAAGACCCAAGCATTGGACGAACAAAACAAGCAAACAAAGGTTGAAGGGTTCCAGAATTTGGCAGAAATGGAAGGGCTTAAATGCGAATGGAAGATTGGGTTTGCAGTCACTTCGCTTTCGTTGGGTCTCTCAGGCAAACAAAATTACAAATGGTCCTTCCATGCTTACCCTCTTTTCTTTTTTTCTATTGAAATTCAGAGTAAATGCAATACAAAAGGTTTCCACTTTTATCTTCTAATTTCTGAGGGCCATATGCTCTTCTCACTCGTCGCTTTCTCGCTTTGCCAATGGAGTTTCAACGCTCAATACGACACTGCCGTCCTAGATGAAGCTCAAACATGTAGTATCATTGTATTTTGGCTGTCATCAGAAATCCCATTATTTATCACCGACCCAAGAATTTGTTATTTGGAAGAAACAAACACTTGGATTGTGCTAACCTTTACTGATTATCCATTAATGGATATTCTTCAAAACTACAAATGCAACATAGTAGTTGGTTCCCAACACAACTAATAGTTTAGCAGAAGTTCTAATAAGGATATCCCCATTCATACCGAAAATTCTCCAACCCAACAAAGAATCAGTCTCCACCCACCCCAGCCAGAAGTTTTGTCATCCTATAATAGATATAATGAAACTGAGTGCAATGCTTATGAAGGCAGCAGCGCTGTTCATCTTCAACTAGGTTATGTTTGGAAAAACTAAAACCAAATGGCCAGGAAAAATATTTTTAAAAAAAAGCCAAATAGAATCAGGACCTTTTTTTTTTGTTTTTGGTATTAATCGATTAAACTTGAGGATACTGATAATAAGAACTTACAGACGTTGGCTGGGTTTTAGCAATGAGAGTTTGAGGACTCGTTTCAAAAAAGCTATCAGAGTCCTTTTCTATGGCACTGGGGATCATGGGAAGGACATCTTTTGATTTCTTAATCAAATGAAGTCCAGAAAAGTGATCACCCCAGATATCATATTTATATTTATCCTGAATTCCAGACTTACCTTCCCCTTCTAAAGAAGCTTTTCGGTTGAATAGTTTAGAGCCAGGAGCTCGAGCTTGCAGATCAATTTTGGAGGCTGAAGCAGCGAGAGGAGAGCATATGACATTTGGTGCAGGCCTGCCAGCAGAAGGAAAAGTGGCTGAAGGCAGCAAAATTGGTTTACTGCAACTCTTTCTCGACTCCGAAGGAGTTTCCTTGGAAGATGAAACCAAGCTGTCAATGCAATTCTTCACACTAACTTCAGGTTTTGGCGAACTCATGACAGAAGTAGGTTTAGATGTTTGTGCCTTGTGGGTTTCATCAATCACCCGATCAAAGAGACTACTTGCCTCAATGGACTGGTTCACATCAGGAGACATAGGCCATCTACGTTTTGGTGTACCAGATGCAGTGGGAGACAAAGGGGACGAAGGTGTAGAGTTACCACTTTGACTACTGGAAACTTCAAACAGACCAGCTAAGTTCATGCCACCTCCCTTTTTCTTCTTTCGCCGCCTCCCCCTTTCTTTCCCAGTTTTCACCGTGAGGTAATTTGGTTGAGATGCTTCCACAGCGTCAGAATTCTCAATTGCTAGAGATTTTGACTGCAGGGAGGATTCTGGAGCTCCTTTCCCTTCAAAAACAGACCAAACATCTGAGAATTGACTTCTTTTCTCATTGTGATGTACAGAACAAGCCTTCTCCACACTCCTTGTAGAACTCGATAAGTGCTTGATCTCATTCTTGCATAAGAAATCCAGAGAGCTCAAGGATATCATGTGTGGAAAAATCCAACAAAATAACAAGAACATTACAGAAGAAATTAGGAGAACGGCGAAGGAGAATTTCTTCAGTCGTGTCCACAGGACTGATTTTCTGCAATTATCGAGCATATAGAAGGGTAGACTGGCCTTCATGGGTATTACAAGTATACCAGTAGCTAAGGCCAGCTCAAGATCTCTATAAACCACAGAAGCAGAAAGATCAGTCTGGTATGATATCGTAAGTTTTTTTGACTCCCCAGGTTCAAGCGCAAAATATTTACAATTATGTACTAAGAAACCATCTAATGCACATTCTGTACCTGATATTTTAATCTTCTTGAATTCCAATGGCAAGTCACCAGTGTTCTTGGCATAGAACTCTTTCAATAATGGCAATGTACAGGCATGGCTAATCTCTTCCTTGTGGACTGACCTTTCTGAAGGGGAGATGTTGAGCAAAATTGGGGATTCAAGCTCAAAATCTATACTGATAACAGGCTTTGAACCCTCGAGAAGAAGCAGAGAAGATGAACCCCCATATCCTCTCATTGACAGCCACTCCACACCAGATAGATTATTTCTAATCAAAACTGAACTTCTCCAGTGACATCGACCAGAAGGGTAGAAAAGTATAGGCCCAAAAAGCACATCACCATAAGGATGAACATACGCCTCTGTAATTGCATCCTCTGCTAGTGAAAATCCATATTTCTTTGGCATAGTAGAGTCATTGTGAATCAAACCACCAGATGGCAGGTGGATAAATTCTTCGGGGTCTTTGCATTCATCAATAATTTCACCTGAATTAATGATTAGCTGCATTACAACTGGCCACTTGCTTGGATTTTTCACAGTAATCCACTTAGTAGAATGACTTCCAACCTCAACCATGGGAAAAAATACATCGTGCTCATCAAGCACAGACATGGACCTTCTGGTCCCCATAGAAGCCCAATTTTCAAGAACCAATTCATCTGCTTCTGCTCCCGCCACAGCCTTCAATATAAAGAAGAATCTTGGTCATTTTGCATATTACCAAATGAAGAGTTAACTATGCAAGTACATACAATTAATGCATGAATGTATAAAAGGTGTGGAAGGGGACGCAGGAAAGAACAATATCTCAAGCTCTCATGCTCTCAACAACAATGATTTAAAAAAAAAAAAGGCATGAACATATAATCCTATTATCATTTGCTTCTCATGATCTAAGTCCTAAGTAGCTCCTGACTACCAAGCTTCATAATTGACTCCCATTATAAGCTGCATACGAGGATAAAATAAGATCGAAAAACCAGATTACTTCCATGGAAATCGGTTGAATCTGCAAAAACCCTGACACTAAGTTGATGAGGTGCACAGTCAATCGGAAAGCATGTGATATGAGAAGGAAGGGGTTTGTAATAAAGTATATTCAGCCAATTTAAAAAATAAAAGAGTAAGAAACTTCAACACAAATTAATTGCAAAAACATTTCATGAACTCAAAAATAAATGCTTAAGATTCTAAATATGGAATGCCCACAAATATACACAAGTAAATAGTAGTCATAGCAGCAACTATACTATTAGATAAGCATGAAAAATGCATGGTTGTAAGAAATAAAGTTTATTCTTAAATGAGTGACAACAAACTCCCTGCATACAAATTATAATATTTATAAATTTAATATAAAAAAATGTATACCTTGATTTCTGACTGTAACTGCACATGATTGGCCAAAGTCCCCTCTCTTACATTACCAGATGAGAAGTGTTCATTTTGCTTTCCGTATTCCATGAAAGAGTACTTCCAATATTCTGAACATAGAAGGAATATATCCTTGCAAGGAACTTCAATATGAGAACTAGTTGACTCATTTGTCAACATGAGTAATTTACATTTGCTATACATACTGAAAATTTCAGGTGAGGCTTTGTCGACGTCAGCATGTTGTTCATTACAGGTAATCAGAGCAACTTGTGAGACAGTTCCAGGAAAAAGTAGCAAGCCTTCTAAGCTTTTGAACTCAAAAACCTTGCTTTCGGCCACTTCAATAATCTTAAGAACACTAAGCAAGTGAGAAGCGCTGTTCTTAAGTGCAATGGCAACAAAAACATTTCCATGGTACAGTAAAGGCTCAAAAGATGCAAATACAGACCCTTTATGATCAGCATGAGTTGATCCTCCTTCAAGTTCAGCTTCAAGAGGGACCGCTACCACATCAGGCTTATCCTGCGAAGGCCTTAATAACTGCAGCCAAAATGTGCCAATGATTGTCCCGCCATATTCAAATGACAAGTCCACTTCTATAATATTTTCAGTGCTGTGAGGTTCTATCTTCCACTGTTTGTAGGGCCTCATAGACAACGATGGTGAACCTATATGACCAAGTTGGACAACCAAGCCTTCTTTGACAATTGACGGCTTTGGCTCTTCAAATACCTGATATCTATCTACTCTACAAACTACTTCAGTATGATAACATTTATCCTCTTTCAAAACTGATATCCATCCTGTTAATTCCTCAACATAGAGCACATCATCATAGGGATTGAATAAAGACAAATTTTTAGTCCATCTCCCACTTGAGTGTATATTTAGGCTTAACAAAGGCTGGATTCCATAAGGTGACTGAATGGCAAAGCCTTTAGCCGGGACCAACAAACCACCAAAACTTGTCTGCAAAATCAGATGGCCAGAGGACAAGCCCAAATATTTTGGGTAGAAAACAAAGTAAATAGAAACTGCTTCACCAGGTCCTAAAACAGCCTCACTAAAATTGCAAGAGTAGAACTGTGAGTCAGTGCTGAATGGTTCATAGATATGTAGAACACTTCGGTTGCATGTATTTGTCACAGTTAATGAAGCTAAAGAAGGTAAGTATAAAAATTTATGTTCCCAGTCCAACTCAGTAGGACTAATATCTACAAGGGGAGATATAGAACTGTCTGATAAATCTGAATTCGTAACATCAAGATTTTTCTTTTGTCCAGAACTTGGGCTTTTCTGACAATGATGATCTCCTCTACATGTGGAAAGATCAAATTTACTAGTGCTATCATATTTTTGTATGGAAGACAGCTCACTAACATCCTGTCCCGAGTTTAAAGAACATGAAACTATCCCACCTTCAAATAACTCAAACATGCCATAATCTGATGACTGGCTTTTGTAGGCAGCCAATTTGTCATCTTGAGTTGATCCAACGGGAGGTGATGAACCACCAACCAAAGACGCTTCTACATCTATCCCTTTCTTATTAAATGAAAATTCAAGTACCGTTGAAGGAAAGCAGAATAAACGACTGTCAGTACAAACACTTTCAAAACTTAGGCGGGATGTTGGATTGCTGCCCGAGCTAATATCTGCAGGAAGGGTGCTATGGATGCCATATGCAGGATCATTCATGTAATGTCCATTGTCTTCATTTGACACTGGTTGCAGGTCAGAAGTGAAGCATGGTCCACATGCAGCATGGTGAAAAAAGGCACATAACAGAATTAATATATAAATGATTGCCCTGGCAAAGTCTGGATGAAACAGTCCCCTGAATAAACCAAAAGGGTATATTCCAGTCATTCACAAAATTTTGTTCAGTCCAACCTACGCAGAGTGCAGGAAAGTTTGTTAACAACGAATATCAGACACCATAAATTGAAAAGCTACAGTCAGATGGCTCTTCATTTCTCTACTTTTCTCATCAAAGTTTCCTCCCGCCATTCTCACCAGTCAAACGATGCCATGTAGACCAGCTGCTTGCAAGCGTTGAGGAGTGCATACAAAAGAGTTAAAAGGGAAAATGTCTATGCATGTCCAAGATTACCGCTTTCGAACATAACGGTTAACAATATCCAACCGCACTATAATCACCGATAAAAATCGGATCACCTTGATTTTATTTCTTCAAGTTAAATAAAAACTATATTAAATAATGTCTAAATGCAACAAATAGCGATAAACATTGGATGATTTGATTCCGGGTATCATGGAGACGGTTCAAATTTGAATCATGAATAGTTTTTTTTTTCAGACTATACTTCAAGAAATGAATTAACCCCAAAAAAAAAAAAAATCAATTAACACCAGCAGAAACAGGAGGAAGTAACAATAAACAATCCGAGCTAAAACCACCAAGCCAACTTATCACCCAAACCATCATTTAATCTCGGAAAAAACTCCAGACGAAAAATACGTACACAAACCGAATAAGGTCCACAGAGAAGCATTCAGAATCAGAAAAAATAAAAAAAATAAAAAATAGCAAAACGACAGCTCCAGTAAAACGGATACGACGTTCCGAGAAAACAGTACTAAATTGGAATAACCAGAAAAGGAAAAGAAATCGACTGATAACTGGAAATCAATTTTTTTCAGTTTCTGAAAACATCGGAAGCAAAGTAGGTGGATGTCAAGAAACTAAGAAAAAAGAAGTCGTAGCTACAGTAGCAGAAGAAGAAGAAGAAGAAGAGTGAGCTGAAAGGGATGATGAAGAACCAAAGTTTACCGAGTAAAAGGAAGTGAGCGAAGAGTTGGAGGTCTGGTATTTAGGGCTGGAAAGTCCATGAAGAAGCGCAGAGAAATACCATCTGAGTTCCGATGGATGGAAGTTTCCTTTTTAGGGTTTTGGTTGGAAATTGTATGCTGGGTTTCTGGTCTGCGTCCTTTCTCAGAAGAAGCACACACCTGATAAACAGAACACCAAACGAATGGCTCCCGGCGAAAACTAAAAAAAAAAAAAAAACTGAAAAATAGCCCTTGTTGGCCGAAATTACCAAAAAACCACCCCTCACCGCACCGCCTAAATGTTTTGAGCTAATTAGCCTACCATTTTCTTTCTTTTATTATTAATTAGTATAATAAATAGAATAATATAATATCTTACATAAATTTAAACGGATCGCACAATTACTTAATTCTTTTTTTTTTTTAGTGTAAATTAATTTCATTAGTAAAAGCTAAATTTTTGTAATAGTGTATTTAAAATTTTATAGGAATTATTAATGAGTAATAATTTAAAAATTGAGAAGTGTATTATATAAGTACGTAGTAGGGAGGATGTTGCAATTTATTTTTATGAATATTGGATTAGTTGAACATTAATTATGAATCGACTTTTGTAAAGCTGTAGAAAGCACATGGGAGTGAGACGCATTTGGCTCCTTCTTGTCCTAAAATTTTCCCTCCACCAACTTGGAATCGGTCGTTGTTGTAATAAATACACTGCCACGTGGGAAAAAAAACTCCTAATAACTGACTCCTCTCAGCTGTTGCCTTGCTTACGTGTCCTCTCCGTAGCTCCCGTAAATTAAAATCAACGTGTTCTAATTCTAATGAAATGAAAAGCAGCAATTTAGGAACAATGTATCATAAATCATTTTTGAGAAATATATGTTAAGGAAGCAACCAAGACCGTCGGATTCGAGGGACTAATTCTATTGTTCGTATTTCGGACGACGGAGATTGATTGTGGCCCCCACTCTCCTCGACAGCGTAAAGAGCAAGGCAAATTACTTACTCGGTCCTTTGGTTATTCGCCTTGTGGGAAGGTGGGACCCATTTCCTGCCCCGAAAGCAAATGTACTTTTTTGTAATTTTCCCTTTATTCCTACCTCCTCTTCCTCTTCCTCCTATCGACTCCGCCGTCTATTCAATCCTTTTTCAATTTCTCAATCCCAATATAATAGTTTTTGTCATTAAATATATTAATTGTCTCTTAAATTTATAATCAGCTTTAATGGTCTAAATTAAATTCGATTTGAAAAATTGAAAGATGACAATATCTATTAATGGTGGGTTTAAATTATTACAAATTGTATCAGAGGTAGACATGGGGCAACGTGCTAGCAAGAGAGTGCTCGACTCCCAAAAAAATAAATTGTAAGATCTCACATCCGTTAGAAAGAAAAATAAACCATTACTCATATACGTGTGAAAACCTCTTCTCAGTATATTAGCAATGAGCTTAGGCTATTACAAAAGTATATGGATGAGTACGGGTTTTGTTCACTCTAAAATACACATTTTAAAAATCTTGAAAGAAACTAGAAAAACGAAAAAAGACAATATATACTAGCTACTATAACTGGTCGTTAAAAAAAAGATTATAACAAAAAGAAAAAAAAAAAAAGAAGAAAACATTGTTAACCGAATGTATCAATCAATGTAGGTTACTTAATTACATTAGTAGCTGAGCTTCATTAACCTAACCTGTGAAGACATCAAGTTGTAGTGTCTTGATCACGACAACTTTCACGCAGCCTCCCAAAATTTGTTATATATATATATATATATTATATGAGTTTAAATATGTCAATAGTTTTATAAAAATTAAAAATATTGTAAAAAGTTGAACTATACACCCTCCCATGATGTCTCCAATTCTTTTAATGTTAATTATAAATCTTTAATTAAAACTTCGTATTGTTATATATATATTTGTTTGCCACATGTCATGATTTAAATGGTGGATTAAAAAATATCAATAAATTATAAGATTAGGTACGAAAATAAGTTAGATTTTTATATAATAAAAGTCAAAATCAAGTTTAAATACACTTCCTTCAAACAATTCACTTCCCTAGAAAACTTTGTTTCATTGGAGAATTAAATATTTATTTCCAATTTCAATGCTAAAAGTAACCTTATGTATTTTGATATTCTCGAAAAAAAGAAAATTAGTCTAATATTTTGACTTTAGACTCGTCACTAAAGTCGATATATGCTATCATTATTACAAGTGCTCACATTTTTTTAATCTCCTCTATTATTACTCTACGATATAATAGTTTATTAATGAGTCCGAGCGTTAAAAGTGAGGTTATTTGAAATTTATTGAATTAAAATTAAAAATTTCTCGAAATTAAATTGTAAAATTGTAATATCAATTTTGATGATTTATCTAATACAAATCTTCATCATTAAGCAAACTTAGGTTTAGGGTAATTAAGTATTGTTGTTTTAAATTTCAAAGCTCCTTTTTCTTTGGCTATTAATTGAAAAGCGTCAAATTTGATTTGCACTAATTAACGTGTGTGTAAATGTATATTTGAAGTTGATAAAAAGGAGCATAATTTATGATAAAAATAAATTTGATTTATTTAGAGTTAGTTGAAACAATTAATTAGAATTTTAAAATTTATAATGTTAATTAAGCTTTGGGCTTGGGCCTCCTTAGTATTAATGGGCTTGGAATCTCAACATTACTTTAAGTTAGCCCATCTAGTTTGGTTGTAGAATAATAATGGAATCTCAACGTTACTCTTTTATTAGACTGATGGACAATAATACACATTGAGTGAACAAAAATAGCGGTGTTTTGCCTAAGTCCTCTCTTATATTCCCATTTATTTCCTTTTCCAATCAATAGAATCAAAACATTATGATATATCCAATCATTTGAGATATGATATGTTTAAGTCAGATTAATATGTATATATTTTCAGCATATCTTTCCTTTTATTTGGGAAAGTCTCAAAAAAAAAAAAAACATTGGGCGCAAATATTCACGGTGTCTTTTTATACACTTGCGTAGGTGATTGACTTTAAGGCACGGACCAACACTTTTGTCTATCACTCGATGTGAGATCCCACATCGGGTGAAGAGGGTAACAAAACATTATTTATAAGAGTGTGGAAACCTCTCCCTAGTAGATACGTTTTAAAATCGTGAGATTGATGGTGATATTTAACGGACCAAAACGAATAATATTTACTAACATTGGACTTAGGCTGTTACACTCTAATTTCTTGATTCATGGCGTTGGAATGCGACTTGTAGACTGTGATATCGCCACATTTAGAGATGTGATCATCTCGTGCTCATGAAAAGATAGAACATTTTAAATAATCGTTAGAGTGAATAAAAATATTAATCGAAGAGAAAACGACATCATATAAACAAACATGTGACGTGTGTGCTCGCGTATATACCCTAAATAAAACAGAGCACATGCTTCAAGTTGCTAAGTTTTGCGATCAAATTTCACAAGTGCTGTTTTGTTTGGTGGGGTCGAAACCATTGTTGTTCCATGAAATGAAATTTATTAAGCATCTTTTCAGAAATATAGTTTCATGTTGTTCCATGAGATATATATGTTTATATATTTATGTAAATTAAAGAGATAAGATTAGTGTTTTGTTGGCGGTGTGCTTAATTACTTCAACTAATTTAACGGTCACTATTCAATAAAAAAAAAAAAAAAAAAAAAAAAAAAAAAAAAAAAAAAAAAAAAAAAAAAA
>NW_019268531.1:609665-615439 GCF_002738365.1 Cucurbita moschata
AAAAAAAAAAAAAAAAAAAAAAAAAAAAAAAAAAAAAAAAAAAAAAAAAGCTAGCTTTGAAGTTCCAAACTTTTCAAGCTTCTTTAATTTGTTTTGATTGCCAACAAGGGTGTTCATTCATTATATGATCCTACTAATTCACGTATTAAAACATCATGATTCAAATTTAAGTCGACACTGAAAAGAATGGCCAGTGTTAAACGAATGTATTGGAGGGTTCACATTTGCTTTTGATTCTCGTAATGCTTTGAGATTTATTACCAATTTTTGGGGTTTTTTTCTTCTTTGGGTTGGTTTTTAATCAAGAAAGCGACCACCGACTGAACAGATTACAAGCGAAGGAGGAAAAACAAAAGCTGAAACATAGGCTGGTTCAATTGTTGATACGGTGGCCAACTCCAGGACTGTGCCCAGGCGTCGTGGGACGGAAGTCAAGCGGTACTTCTGCTTTGCTGGTCTTAAATTGTTGACGATTTCCGGCAAAACCCACATCGCCGGCGGGATTGACCGATTTGGGGCATTGTTTGCATGTAGAGGACTTGAAATGCCGGCATTCTACTACGTGAACACCCTCGTGGTTTAAACATGAAACCAAAACAAGAATGAAAACGCAGACCCCAGAAAGCCTTCGACTTGTCTTCATCATTTGTATATATATTCGGAGAGAAACAAAAGAGAGAATATTAAGAAGAAGAAGAAGAAGAAGAAGAAGCTTTTTTTTTGAAGTTGAAATGATATCTATTTTGTGTGTACTGAATAAGCTTTGAACCTAAGCTTCTATATATATATATACATGGGTTTGTTGCATAAATAAACAAATAAGTATATTAAGTGTTTAAGAGCAACCCTTCAACAATTAATAATAAATATGCATCACTTTAGAGTATAGGTAATTTTCATGACCATATTCGTTGGTGGCCTATCTTTCTCACTTTTTTGGTTCACTTTTTAATAAATAATGTAATGTTATTAAAATATTCTATGAGAGTAGCCTAACTAGGTAGCCTATAAGTGTGTTTACAAATATTTTCCAGAGGTTCCACGTCGATTGGAGGGGAAAACAAAGCATATTTTATAACATGTGGAAACCTCTCCTTAACATATGTGTTTTAAAACTGTGAGGCTAATGGTGATACGTGTTAAGCTCGCAAGGAAGTGGATTGTGAGGTTCCATATCCGAAGAGAATGAAACATCCTTTGTAAGAGTGTGAAAACTTGTATGGGAGGACCTCGGTCTGTTTTAACCTTTGAAACAGGCATAAGGCTATATTTGGGTTTGTGGTTTTTGATATATTTCAAAGTGTCCTTCCCACTATTCCACATGCACCCTCTACCACTCCCAACAACATTCCCACTATCTTCTCCATCAAATTTCTGCCGTTCATTTGGTTCGATTATTTTAGACTCCCCGTTTCTAAATTTTCCTTTTGCTATTTTTAAAACTACAAGCTACACAAAATCTGATTTTGTTCATAAAATAATAGTTCTAACAATTTTATTTTGAGCAAAAAGCTACCTTCACTTCTTTTACTTTTTAAGAATCCTCATTGGGATACTGGAATTTACTCCAATAAAAAAGAAAAAGATATCACAAGTAAGTAATATTTTAATTTTTCTTTATAATGATATATTAAGAGAGTGTCCTGGATTCATTGAAGTGCAATCAAATCAGAGTTCCCCACTGTCCAAAATCTTGAAGAAGAATGAAGCTCGCAAAAAAGGAGAAAAGGGTTTTCCATCAATTCAATTAAATGACTGAATGATGCCTGCCCATTTCAGTTCATCGATTGACTGGTGCTGAAAAGAAAAAAAAATTAAAAAAGAATGATTATAAAACTGACAATCCCATTGAATTATTGAGAAGGGACACAAACCTAACTTGATGCGCGTAGAGGCTTTAATATATGAAATATTAAGTATATGGGTGCAGCCTAGCAAAGTAATACAAAATTTAATGAGCTTAAAATGGAAGTGCATGCGAGGTGCATGATGATTAGTAGACACACAAAAAGTAAAACAGAGAAAGCAGATTCTGTGGCGGTTACCCAAAATTAAGGTAAAATAAAAAGGTCAAAGAGAGAGGAGAGATGAGAGGGAGTTCCGAGGCTTGGGGAAAGTGGCTGCCTTGCTGTTTTGCTGTCGTTCCATTTCTTTTTGATATTCTATGGATGCAACTACTGTGGTGTTCTTGGTATTAAACGCTAAAAAGGGTACCTTTTAGGACCCAACTTGCCCATTTTTTTATACCATACGGACACACAGTTAGCGAGAAGACAAGCTCAGAGAGGTATTTAATGACATTATATTACAACAAAGGCAAAGTAAATGGCGGCCCTATGAATGTACTAAATGACACTCAATTCTATTGTCCAATGCTTTCCAAGTGCCCTGCATGTGTCTTCAAATCTCTTCAAATTTTTATATTATATTTCGATGTCATGCTCTCAGAATTGAATTACGGAGTACAAAAGTATATCATCAAATGACGTTGAGAAATACTAAAATTTTCTCGATTTTTCCTTTCGAACTTTCTCTTAAAGTTTTTAAAACACGTTTACTAGAGAGAAGTTTTCATATTCTTATAAAAGATGCTTAGTTTCTCTTTCTAATCGATGTGATATCTCACAATCTACCCACTTTCGGGGCCCAGTATCCTCATTGACACTTGTTTCTCTCTCCAATCGATGTGGGATCTCACACCAGCCCTTTTTCTCTCTTCGATTTTTTGGACTTTGTATTGGTTAATCTCGTTGATGCGTAAGTACAATTGAGAGTTGAAATAATAAGATTATTGATAATCCTGTTGGGAGCGTCTTTTTAGGGTTTAGGGAAAAAATTAGTCATCTCCTTACAAACATATGATATCTGTTGGTGATGTGGAGGAACATGGTGAGTATATTCCCTTAAATATATTCTTTCAAATCAATTCATATTCATAGCTAACAAAGATTAGGATAGAAAGATAGAAAAGGAAAGATATATGCATATTCATGCAACCCCACCCACATGCTTATTAACCCTAACCCTACCTCAATGGTTGCTAACCCTAGCTACCGTGCTGGACCCTATCAAAATTCCGAGAATAAATCAAACAGATAATTTATCCGTTTAAGTTTGATGGGTATACCTCATCCTTTAAATCTCTCAAACTTTTTATTTATCATATGCTATATTATCTATATAGGTAACATAGATAGTCGAGAATGAAATTAAACTTCAATACGGTTAACTTTTACAATGATTTAATAATACTTCAAACGACCCTTTGAGATACATACACACGAAAATGAAATCGAAAATACATTATCAATCAAGTTTAAGATTACAACATGAAAAATACGCGAAATATTTCGCATAGACTGTTCCAATGTGGTTGACAGTTTTACACGGGATATGTCATGCAAAAAGAGGAGGGATTTGAAGGAAAAATAAAAAGAAAAAGGACGTCCCCATAGGCCACACATAACGTTCCATCAAGTTGGTAATCAGTTTTGAATGGAGTGACCAACGCCGGGGCTATGGCCGGGCGTGGTGGGGCGAAAGGCATCCACAAACCCATCGGCAATTCTATGGTGCAGCTTCTTGGTGCTTTTAGCATCGTTGTTAATGCTGTTTTGGGGTTCTGAATTGGTTATGGTTTTGGGAGTGTCTGGATTGATGCTGTTTACTTTCAGACTCCTTGCTTCAATGAGAACAAGTTGGTGAGACAAAATGAGGAACGCAAAGAAGTAGGTTAAGAAGTGAGTGGCCATTTTGATCTTAGGCAGAGAGAAAAAATGCAATGAAAATGGATTAAAAGAGAAGGAAAGAGAGAATAAAGGTTTGGAAGGCATGTAGAATCGTTGAGTTGGTTTAGGGTATTTATAGAGCTCATTGGAGGTCTCTTGAAGAGCCCTAAAATGTGTAACAAGTAAAAAGAACAAAGACAGAGAGACATGAAACATGGAAGAGGGAAAAAAATACGTGGAGTGTCGCCCCCAACACTAAGGAAGATTCGAAGGAGTGGTCAAAACTACAAAGTTTGCTGTGCTAACAAAGAATAATATATTTTTGAAGATTTCAAACCAACGGGCTGCCATCACTTGCTCATCCTTATGAATAAGGAGAACCAGTGGGTTGTTCCTTGGATATTATGTGTTCCAATTCATTCAATTCTATTACGTTTAATATGAATTTTATTCCTATAATACCAACCAAAGGGAAAACAACTCAGTGGTTACTTGTTAAATTTAGATGTAATGCCCCCCTTGCCAGTGGATGGTCATCGCTGTAACCTCACGGTTTTAAAATGCGTTTACTATAGAGAGGGTCTAGCCTTACTCCCACTAGTACCCATCCAGTGACTAGACATGATATTATTTGTAATAGCTCGAGCTCACCGCTAGCAAATATTGTCCACTTTAGCCCGTTATGTACTGCTATCAGGCTCATAGTTTTAAAACATGTTTGCTAGGGAGAAGTTTCCATACCTTACAAGGAATGTTTCGTTTCTCCTCTTCAACTAACGTGAGATCTTAGAATCAAGCATTTCTTGTAAGGGTGTAAAAATCTCTCGCTGGTAGTCCAATTTAAAATTGTAAGGCCGACAATGATAAATAATATGTCAAAACGAATAGTACCTACTAGGATTTGACTATTACATAACCTTTTACTTTTTTTTTTTTTTATAGATCTAAAAGTGAAAGTGTAAAAACTAAACTTTTAGCGGGTTTGATAATATCTTAATCAATTAACTAACTTAAATCAGGCCCTTACATTTTTTTTTTAAATAGAAGTTTTCATATTATTAGTTTGAACAAAATTAGTATTATTAAGGATTCTTCAAAGTCTCACATCGGCTAACAAGCCGAAAATCATGTATATAAAAAAGAGACACTGTTTTCATTGGTATGAAATTTGTTTAAGAAAATTGTCAGGGAATCCATCCTAAGAATTTGAGGATCTGAAAGGCGCTCCAACCCACCACCTAATTATAAGTGACGTTTATTTTTATTGATTTGGTTTGAATGGGATTCAAACCATGCAAATACAACACACTTTGAAGTTGGTGAAAGGGCATATGAAATTTGAAGATGAGAAAGTAGAAGGCAAATGAACGTATCCCTTTTCTTATTTAAAAAATGAGCAAGTTGGTTCTTACAAAACCTAACTCGCAAAGCCCTAAAAATTCCTTCTTTTTTTTTTTTGCCCTCTCCCAAAAGTTCTCCAAGTTATTAAAAAAAAAAAAAAAAACAGTGAAAGCCAATGCAACAAGAACCACATGGGCAGGAGATTCTTAGTGTTCAGTAAGTTTAAGACAAAGGATGTGCAGCTTAAAAGTGAAGAGTTAGAAGAGAAGAAGAGGAGCACATGGTTGAGTAGTGAAGGGTTGAGGTTTGAATTAGTACTAGCTAGTAGAAGAAGGGGCAGGCGGCTATTGAGGACACCAGAAGATCCACCTGCCTTCCATTATTACTATATTTGCGGCCTTCCTCTCCATGTGTGGGCCAAATCAATCAAAGATCTTCTCATGGTTTAATACTTTATCACCGCACACATTCTCACGACCAACTGTGCGTTAGGTAGTTGCTAATACATAATTTGTGTGTTTGTTTGTATGCAGAAGCAATTATTTCAAAAGATCTCGCTTTGCAGACCACGCACCAACTATAGAGCTGAGGACCCTCCAGGACAACTTTTTCATGCTTTTCTTAATAAAAAGTAATCAAAAATCAAATAGAAATGTGATCTTAATTTTTTTTTTTTTTTTTTTTTTTTAGTGTTTTAATCACTCG
>NW_019268531.1:615541-626790 GCF_002738365.1 Cucurbita moschata
TTTTTTTTTTTTTTTTTTTTTTATAGTGTTTTAATCACTCGGTGGAACTTTTCAATTTTATTTTACGTTTGTTGTTGTACAATGTGAGATCCTACGTCGATTGAAGAAGGGAACGACATTACTTATAAGAGTGTGGAAACCTCCTCGTAAGGGTGTAGAAACCTCTTCATAATAAATGCATTTTAAAATTATGAGGTTGACGTAATAGACTAAAATAGATAATATTCGTTAGTAGTGAGTTTGAGCTGTTACAAATTATATCACATCCCCTATAAAAGTGTGGAAACCTCCTCTTAGTAAACGCATTTTTAAATTATAAGGCTGACTCCCATATGTACGAGTCCAAGATAGACTTGGGCTGTTACACAAATTTTATTGAAGAATTTTAGGGTCATTATCGAGTTCTAAATAAAATCTCTTACTAAAGCATGTAGGTTTGCTCATCAACCATAAATGTGTTAACTTCCATTATAGTACATGACTCTTGTAATATCATTATTTATAAACTTAGACCATGTTTATCATTAATTAAAATTTTGAAATAGATTCTATAGTTCATTTGAATAAAGTATATCAGATATTATTTTCTTTGATTTTTTTTCCTGAGCTTTCGTTTAAAGTTGTAAATAGCTTCTAGTGGAGGGAGGTTTCGAGAGGCTGGTAAAGAATATTTTGTTTCCCTCTACAACTAAACGTAAGATCTGACCGAATCAAACCAAATTAGTATATAATTTTTGGAAACCTCCCCATTGAATATTGGTGAGATATTTGGAATATAATATTAAAAAAACATGAGTGCTTGGAGTTGAGAGAAGTAGTAGAAGGGAAGTGCATTGATATGATTGAATATTGAAAGGTATTAGTTTATAATAATAAAATACGAAGGGGTCTTTGAAGCAGCTACCACTAATACAAAGAAGGTATTAGCAATGGACGGCTCACATAAACATAAGAATTGTATATTTGACCGAATCTCTCACCATTCCTACTAATATAATCACTCGTGTGCCCTTTCCCATATAATTTATTCACATCATCATTATCATATTTTAATGCAACACTTTCAACTCCAACACTACATACTCATTACAACCTTAAAAAACATTTACATTTACATTCACATCTATATATTGTCTTCACACTTTCAATTTACTGAGTCAACCCACCTCTGTGTCTCTAGTTTGAATGGAAAAGTATTGTGAACCCAAAGAAATGAGGGTCCACACCACTTGGTTGTGTCACATAAGTGAATCAATCAAGTAGTGAATAACTCTTTTTGATTAGAAAACAAAAGAAGTAATGATGATGATCATAAGACTGAGATAAATAAGGTTAGTGGCATGCCTCAGCTCCACTTGAAGCTCTGTTGCAGCAGCCATCCCATAGTATTAGACTTGATTTTTAAATTATAATACCTCAAATTGATATCAGGATCTTCCTCCATTAGGACCCACTTCAGTTGTTCCACAATATAGGGAACCCTCTCTCCCACTAGTTTTGCCATTAAACAATGAAAAAGAAAAAGAAAAAGAAAAAGAAAGATTGTGATTCTGTGTTGAATATATAGTGCCAAGCTGTGGAGCACAGGCAAAAGCAGTTGCTGTGAAGTAGGCCTTTTTGGTGATTCAATAAACTAATTAGACAAAAGGTTTTCCAAGTTTTTGTATGTCAAAAGGGTCATTATTCCATTAATCATCTCGTCCTTTTAATCACTATGTATAAACTATACAAATTCTGTTTTCTGTTTACTTTATTACAACACCTTACATATTACTTCATTAATATAACAATTTTGGGTAAAGTGGACAATCCATACCATTTTTTGGCAATATGAAAAGGATTGTTATATGCCAATAAGTGTCTACCAGTCATCTTTGGACATAGACATCTCCATGAGGATGGTATTCTTGACCGTTGAACGACAAAAAAGGAAAAAGTGTGAGCATTTACTATTCCAGTAATGTTGATATGTATAGCTGTTAGTTTCACGACTTTAAAACGATCTATTATGGAGAGGGTCTAGCCTTACTCCAACTAGTGTCTCGCACCATCCTGTGATTGGCTCTCATACTTTTTGTAATAGCCCAAGTCCACCGCTAGCAAATATTGTCCACTTTGATCGGTTATGTATTACTGTTAGCCTCACAGTTTTAAAACGTTTCTATTAGGGAGAGATTTTAACACTCCAATCGACGCGAGATCTTATGGATTTTGAATATTAAGTTTATACGAAACGTAAAGGAACGTACCCATATGGATATGGAAATATTCTTACATACCCATTTCCATGTCCATTGAAAGCTATATAATGTTTTTACATTTCTTTCATCAAAGCAATAATCCAGGTAATTACATAAAACTTCCATTAGGCTAGCTATAAATCTAAGCACATATATCACACGAGGAGGACCGACTTTGCCTTTTCTGGCCCGACATGAAATGTTTCATAAGTGAAATAGTTATTCGTCCATCAACATTTTGAGATGGTAACTGACGTCTAATCGACTTAAATTATGCTCAAGAGCACAACACAATATTCATACCAAATAAAAATTCAATCCATGCATTCGCAATTTCATCTTTATTTTTTGTTCCTTGTGGAGAAATAACCAATAATAAGAATACTGCAGTTTTAGTTCTGAATGGAATGGCCAACTCCAGGGCTGTGCCCGGGGGTGGTTGGCCTGAAGTCATCCATCTTCCGACCGGGAGACGAAGCCGCCGCAGCTGCAGTAGGAGGGTTCGGGTTGGTTGATCCATTTCCTTCCTCAACACTTTCACCATGGAATTGGAAATGACCGTCTTTTGCAGGCCTCTCAAAGAGTTGGTGATTTGTATCGGTTTTCAATGGCCTGCTCAGGACAGATTCTGTAACATAACATAAAACTATAAGGGCAGTGAAAAGAAAGGCAAAGCTTAGCTTGGTTGGCGCCATAGATTTGAAGTTGAACAAATTCCAACCAAGCTGTAATGAGATCTGAGAAGGGTGAAGAGAGAGTATATGCAAGAACAGCATAAACTAAAGAGGTATTTATAGGAGGAGCGTTAAGGGGTGCTATGAGTTACTGCGAAGCCCACCAAAGCAGTGGAGTGGAGGCCCCTTTTTCGGCTCCCAATTGACCAATATAAAAACAAACTAATTAGAATTCTTAATGGGGGCTTAATTAATTGAGTTCTAAACTTTGACTTTTCCTTTCTCACAAAAAGGGAATACGAGTTGACCACTGATAGTGCAAACAGATTCATTTGAGAATTAATTAAGGAGCTTTGGAACCAATTCTCTGCTCCTACCAAAGTTCAAGCTTGCGAGGAATTTTAGTGTATCACTACAAATTTTGTTTGTAAATTGATAATCTCCTAATCACCATGACATGAAATTCCATTAGTGCGCAGAAACTCTCCCTATCAAACGTATTTTAAAGTCGTGAGGCTGACGGTGATATATTACGGACCAAAGCTAACAATATCTGCTAGCAATGGGTTTGGACTATTACAAATGGGATCAGAGTCAGTCATCGAGCGGTGTGCCAATGAGAACGCTGGCCCCCAAGGAGGGTGGATTGTGAAATCTCACCTCGATTGGAGAGGTTTTATAGGGTGTGGATACCTCTTCCAATCAGACGCGCTTTAAAGTTGTGAGACTGACAACCATACGTAATGAACCAAAATAGACAATATTTGCTAGCGATGAATTTGGACGGTTGAATCTACTGGCATCAAATCAGTATAAAAAATGTGAAAACATGGTTGAAGTCAAAATTTAAGATATGGGCGGATTCATGCATGCCTCTGGAAACAGCAAGAAAAAAAAAAAGATTGTAACTTTATGGACGTTTTGTTGAATGGAGCGAGTATCAAGTTTTACATGTGTTTTCTTCATATATGAAGAAGAATATGACACTTTTTTTTTGTTTTTTTGTTCATCTTTTCTGGACAGAGAGTTGAAATATTGAAATAAAATTCGCATTTGTTGAAAATAACAATTCGCTCTGATATCAATTTGTAGAAGTAAACGCTCATTCTAAAATTAACTTGTTAAAATAACACTCACGAGACTGTGAAGAAGATGTCGAGAGGTATACTTGACTTTTTCGGCTGCAAGGTATGTGTCCCAAAAATATACCAAAGTTTCTCTTTTTCTTGTTTTGATTAAATTTTTGTTCAAGAAAACATCCTCAGTTTGTTTACATGCCTATTTGTCAGAAAAGCTCATACTTTTGCAGATTGAATGAGACGATAACACCATCACAACAGTTAGCTAACATTTACAATTCAGTTTGGTCAAACAGACTATAAACCAAAAAGGGTTGATCCTCAATCAGTGAAGGCTGATTGAGAGGGAAGAAACAGCGGTAACACTCCAATGAACATCAGGCAAACACAGTCCAAACTGGTTAAGCAAGCTTCTTTGTTTTGGGAAGAACTGGCAAGGCATTACCCTTTCCAACCATCTCAAACGTCGAGCAAAAAACGATATATACCTCAGTAATCTGCGTGAAGAAGATGCTCGTAAGCAGTTCCGTTCA
Organism: Cucurbita moschata; assembly: GCF_002738365.1. Taxonomy (NCBI): domain Eukaryota; kingdom Viridiplantae; phylum Streptophyta; class Magnoliopsida; order Cucurbitales; family Cucurbitaceae; genus Cucurbita; species Cucurbita moschata. The sequence continues at coordinate 620,068 of NW_019268531.1, forward strand.
GAGTCACCTTAACATCGTCCCAGTTCTTGATGTAATCAGACAATTGTCCTGTGTGTATCTTCACTTGCCGGCTTCTTAGTTCCATTTGTGGCAGATTAAGAAACTCTTGTACATCTTTCAGTCTCTGCAACAACAATGGTGGGGATTTTATTTGACCGTCAAAAACAAAGCTTCAATAGATGAGGGAAAAGCCAATGCAGTAGAGTTGCAATGGGTTAGCACCAAGCAATGAACAATCCAAACCGATTAAGTCTCACCGTTCGATTATTGATTAGGTCCTCGTAGTACACAATGATGTGCCTTGTGTTACCAAAGTACTCCAAGGCCTTAGAAATTGTTGCCTCCATTCCCTCCAGATCAGAGATCAACGATGTCGAATTTATGACAGGCTTGTACTTCGAAAGTGCATTGGCCTGAAAGACAGTTCAATCGGCCATATCTTTAACACCCGAGTAACAGAAAGAAAATCGAGACAACAATAGCAAGTGATAGAAACCTCTTCTAGAGAATGCACATGTGATTTGTGGGTTCCATTCAACATCTTAGCATAACGATCATAGGAATTTGCAAGAACCGATACAATACGACATAGTAGGTTTCTTCGGAAGATAAAAATTGTAGAAACACCTCTCTGGTTGAAGTAATCTGCTATTTCTTCATGATGCTGCATCAATCCCTATTCAAACAAAATACCATAAGCTACTACCTCTTCCAACCATCAAGTGAAGCCCTCAGTCGAAACAAATTAAACTGGGAATGAACACGGTACTATGTCGTGCAACTACATGATTTTTAGCACGGATCAGGTTGACAACATTCCACATACTGAGATGCATTTATGAGGAGTAAATTAGCCCGTTACGTTTTAAAACGCGTCTGCTAGGGAGAGGTTTCCACACCCTTATAAGGAATGTTTCGTTCTCCTCTCCAACCGAATAGTATAAAAATTTCATTACTAAGCTTCAGAGATTACGCATACTAGGCACACACATTACACATAGGTAGAAGTAGCGTCTATAAGTTTTAAGTCTCGAACACGAAAAATAAAACGGGACCCTCCGTTACCTGATTAAGCATCCATTTGAAGCCAACGGCTGCAGAGCAATGGTTCTTAGAAGCACTACTGAGCCAGTCCAAATTGTAAATCCTATCCAGAGTCTGTACGATTGAGGTAATATTTTTTCGCCGATCCAAGACAGAAAACACCTCACCATTAGAGGAGACATTAACATGACTGTTCAGAAGACTCTCAAACCAGCCACTTCCCGACCGCTGCATCGACACGATTGCAAAGAATCTTACTGGATTGTTGAAGCATTCAGCCCTGATACAACACAAAAGCTGAGTATGGAGTGATCTTAAACTTTTGAAATCATGATTAGAAGCATAAATTTCAAGTACCTGCTAAAAGTTTTGGGTCTTGGATAATGCTCACGAGGAACTTTTGTTAGGCTAATACTTCTTTCAGGATAGTCAGCGATTTGAACCCTCAGGAATCTGGCCTTGGTGTGAGTGTTCAACTGCTTCACACAGATTGAACATATGGAAACACTACAGACCATTGCAAACATCAAAACTGCCATCCTCAACAACAGAGGAGATTTCTTGGGAGGTTTTAGAATCAGAGTATCCTGGGAAACCACGAAAGACGAAAAATACGTTACAGTTCGTTAAGCTCCCTTAAATAACAACGGAAGCTGCATGAATTAAAGAACAAAAAAGATGACCTTCACAGGGCAAATTGTTCGGAAAACTAAGAAAACGAACTTCTTAACCTCAAAATAATCGAACATTAAAACTATGAAACCTAGAAGAAAGGAAAATGTTTTGAAACCAGAAACTCTTGATTTTAAAAGGTAAAGTGCAGACAAAGAAGAAAGATAGAATACCTGGGTGAAGAAACAGATACTTTCGGCCATGGGTATTACAAGAAAAACAGCAAAAAAGGGAACAGAGGTCAAATTTTGGGACCAAACCGTCAACCCTGTTCGTCTACTAAGCCCAGCGGCTGCAGATTTGCTTCAAAAATGGGCAAGAACGAGACCCAAAGAGAGAGACATTTGGGTTTAAGGTGAAGAAGATAAATTTGGACACGTGATGCACAGAAAGCAAGAACAAGAAGAAACGAGGCAAGGCGTAATTTGAGGGGCTCCGTCTGCATTCAAATTCCAAACAAAAATTGAAATTTTGTTAATACTCCGTACGAGTTATGGTGTTGGGTTCCGGCAAAATCTTACAAATCTTTAAATCAAAACTTTTGTCGTAGACCCAGACGGCGTAATGTGGAAAAGAACCGATAGATTTACCAAACACTAAACAAAGTGCAGAGGCGCGTCAAAGAATGAAGGTGGGGGCAATGCGAGTACCCCTTTGCTACACTGTAATGCCCTTTTCGTTCCAAATGGATATAAATAAAGCAATGGTTAAATTACAAATTAATTTGTTGTTAGCAACAGTGAAACCCTGGGTGTGACGCTATAATTTAATGCATCGAATCCCTTTTCCCAGAAAATTTTAAAAAGGACAGTCCAGAGAGGCAGGTCCTGATCCCTCCCATTATTTAACACTGGATATCATTTGTTTATGCTCAATCATCTCACTACTATTCTTCCCTTTCTGTTTTCTTCTTTTACAAATTTTTTTTTGAAAGTTCGATTCCCTGTAAATCAGCGTCCAACATCGCATCCCATCTTTCCGACCATTATTTCTATCATTGATATTATCTTTTAAATTCATCGATTAGAGAGAAAGGAAACAAGCATTTCTTACACATATGTGAAACTTCTCTTTAACAGACACGTTTTGAACGTGTAAGGACAGTCCCCAAAGAGGGTGAATATAAGATCTCACATTGGTCGAAGAGAAGAACGAAATATTTCTTATAAGTGTGTGGAAACATCTCTCTAGCAGACGCATTTTAAATGCGCCAACGCTGACGGCGATACGTAACAGACCAACAAATAATATTTGCCCGTGGTGGATCTCGGATTAGTTTGAAAAAATAATTTTAGTAATATTGGGAGTAGTCTCGATTGGAAGATAACTAAAAAAGGATGAGCACCAACCATCATTGACCTCGATGAATGCATGCACAACAACCAATTATTGTAACCATCATTCCCCCATGCTTCTGAGTGCTTCTCAAAACACCTCATTTTCTTCAATTATTTCTTTTGAACAATGTGTTTATATTATTTTAATTAACTAAAATAAAGCTCAATGCCTATAAATGAGATAATAAAACAATCTACTTCAATTTTTCCACGTAAAGATGTTATGATATATTATATTAAAGAAAAAATGATAACAAATGTGACAGATTTTCTTTTTTTATATTAAACAGAAGCTAATTTGTCAATTCAATTATTATTATTTACCAAATTTTAAACTCTATAATCTATCGGCCTGCAGGTTGCGTTGATTATTTTTATTTTTATTGTTGACTTTTAATAAACCGTCTTATGGATTTCTTCAAACAAAGCATGGCATTTATTTTCTAATTTTAAAATTATGGGTTGAAATTTTGTAGCCTTTCCTTAAAAGTGGATAAACTCCACAATGGAAAATGGTATTTATAAGGTTAAAAGAGGGAGTGCCTTAAAATTGAAGCTTCAGAATGAAGAAAGTTGGTGATCAAAACGTGCACCCCACGCTGATATGATCATCAAATGCATAAAAATAAACCAAAGTGGAAACCCATTTATGCCAATGTTCTGACTACTGAATTATTATAAGGTTTTTTTTGCCTAAATATGTGACAGATGGATATGAGCTCTTTTTAAATTAATGCGTCTTCGGAGAATCTTAAGAGGGTGCTCGTTCTTCACTGTTTGTGCACTTTTGTTTTATGTGCTCTAACCTTTTTTGCTCCATAAGGGCTCATCTCCCTAAATATGACCCCAAGTCCCACCACCTGCTATAAAGAAATGATATAGAGATAAGTGATAAATTATTAGCAAAGATTTTACTGTTAGTACAAATAATACAATATCCATATTCAGTTAGTTTCTTCATTTTTAAGATATTGTAATCTACTATATCAACCAATTTTTAATGTCAATAATATCCAATAACTTAGTTCTACAAGTTATACCACTAAGGCTTGAGTATTGAATAAATCAAATTTGAAGTTTACTCGTATCAATATTGTTCCACAAATCAGATGTGTTACAAGAAGAAGAAAAAACATCTTTACAGTTGTGATTGAAATCCATTGCTATGCACATTCAGATCTAAGTTACATATTCCTGAACTGCTCGATTACACATCCACCAATCCCATAAATATAATAAAAGAATCCAAGGGACATAAATCGTTGGACGGACGTTTATATACATTGGAGCTCTGGCATATACAAAGATGGTATACAAGTATTTTACACAATGAATGAAATAATGTCGGGCAAATAATAAACAAATGAACCCCATCATAATAAAGCTACAATTTTTACATGCCAACTTATGCAAATATTTGCTGGATGACCATCTCTGCATTTCCATTATACTGTGCAAGAAGATGAATGGCATCAGCTCTGGGCAAAGCAAGAAACTCCTGAACCAATGCACAAAAACTTCGCATCATAAATATGGAGAAAACCTACAACAGAAGGACTACAGAAAACCACATTTTTCTCTACCAAATATAATTTGTAAGAGCACGGGGAAAATGAACCAGACCATATAGGAGATGATAGAAGTTCATTGTACAAGTTGAAATTACCTACCATGACTTTAAGAATTGCATTTTCGTCACATGCATCTCTAGATGACGCTTGCGTAGGACTGCTGCCATCTCCTGTGGTTCTTGCACCCGAAGATTTTGCGACTTGGGAAGAACCGGGGGTGCAACTATCTGAATTTGATTTCAATAGCCCAGCGGAAGTAGAAAGCAGAGGAGGATTAACTTCCTTCAAGGAATCAATCTTTAAAAGACTTTCAAACCGATCCTTGCACATTTGAAGTTTAAACCATTCACTATGAGAGTAAAGTGTGGTTTTCATCAACTTCATTAGTTGTGGTTCTTCAATACCAAGTCTCCTACCAAAAGCAACCTGTCAAAAATGTAAAATTTTCTGTCACATTGCTATATATTTACAGATACCAGCGTTCTCTTCCTGATAGAGAGAATTTTGGAGGTTACAAGGTTTATCTCCTGGGTCAGTATTCTCATAGAGAGAATCTTGCATTTACACTTCGGAAGTGTGTAACAGAAAAAACAGTCCCATACGATTTGTGGTCTACAAATGGAACCATTACAAACAAGAAAAAAAAGCTGTATCTAAAAACTGTTTAAAATCTAAAAAACGATTGTTGTACTTTCAACATACAGCTATAATGCCTCATGCCCAATACTTAGAATCTGAATTCGGCACCTAGTTTTGCGGCTGTAACATTCCTATGATCTGGACATGCCATGTAATGCCTTGAGCTCAACCTGATGTGCTTGAGCTCCTTTTGAGATTGAAGAGTAACTCCACAAACCAAAATGGATCATTTCAACATATTTTGTACTCTCTCACATAATTTCTAAGAGAAACTTATACACTTGCCCTATCACATAATCACTCTAATCTCAGTGCGAACTCATCCATGCGTCCCTTCACCTTGAAGCCCACCAAGATCCGCTTTGTGCTCCCCCCTCTCCAACCTCGAGAGTCATAATAACAGCTTTAAAACATCAAGTTCTTGAAAACCAAAAGCTATCCCAAAATTAATCCCAAGGCCAGAATGGTGGAAGGATGTCCAGATCTAGATTACAAGAGAAGGACTCATGAAAAAAGGATAACTCCAGTCCGGACATTGGAAAGGAGATTCTAAAAGCTGTTAGACAGACTAATCTACCGCATGACCTCAATATCTTTGCCCAGTCTTTCTTGGGAACCAAACAAATAAAAATGTGTGGGCTATTTCAATATTTACGATACATGGGACAAAGTTCTAGAACATCCTAGATAGATCCCTTTTAAGCTAAATTCCAATTTCCAAGTTTGAAGCTGTTACGATTGATACAATGCCACCACAAGTGTGTGTACACACTTTACACTCATGTCAGAAACAAGCAGCCATATATGAAACCCACTAACAAAACAATGGAAAAGAAAACAATTGAAGGCTATCCAATTCAAATTATTTTTAGTTGTTGATTGAATTTCTCCTTATGCATTTTTTTCAGTTTTCGTATTTATAAGAAGTCCTCCACTTTCATTTCTGTTTTTAGTAGTTTCCTATGTTGTAGGAGAACCGTCCACCATGGTTGAGTCATGATTCAATTGATGAAGTAATGGTTATTATACAACTTGTATAAATATTCATAAACATCAATGAAGATCGTCCCCAACGAAACTTCAATTCAATCCTAGTACTTTAACTCAAAAGTATTAAAATTCTCTCTATTTGAGTCTAACAAATTATTCAAAATAGATTGAAAAAAGAGCTACTTTCACCTGCAAACACCTTGTACCTCCACTTATGAGTATAAGTAACGTGATTGCAAACCTGAGACCGCAACAATTTGGTATCAAAGTGCAACAATTTGGTATCAAAGTCAACAGTTATGGGTGAATCTGTTCAAGAACTGCTTACCAAACTCTTCAATTTACTCTTATATGAACAAGAGGCCAATCAAGCTGTGAGAAGGTTGAACAGTTTCATGCCAAATTGGATGTCTATGTCTTTTGACTCTGAAGCCAAAAAAAAAAAAAAAAAAAAAAAAAAAAAAAAAAAA
>NW_019268531.1:627315-630612 GCF_002738365.1 Cucurbita moschata
AAAAAAAAAAAAAAAAAAAAAAAAAAAAAAAAAAAAAAAAAAAAAAAAAAAAAAAAAGAGGCCAAATTGGATGTCATTTCTTTTGACTCTGAAGCCACAAAAAAAAGGGCCTAACTTCTTGCCGTGCTGAAAGTCAAGCAAAAAACAAGGAGGGATAAAAGGGATTCCAAACTTGATTGTATCAAAATTAAGGAACTTAAACTTCCCTCGCTTCAACCCCTTCTCCCTTCTTTCTTTCCATTTCTTCTCTAGTGAGTCGTTTTACTAATGGTTGGTGTGTGAATCTGCAATTGGTGAATTGCGTTTGTTATTTCGACTGGTGGTGACCCTAGAATATATTTTCCTTTCGTACAAGCTAAAATACTCATTGCGGTTATCCAGTCCTGTGGCTAGTGGACCTCCCCCTCAACTGATATAGACTTTTGCAATTTGCTCATATTTTTGCAATCTGCTGAGATACAACTGAATCTTCTAATTTTGAGTTAAAATTTCAGCTCTTGAAATTTGTTCGAGTTTTCTCCCACCGAACCCGTTTGTTTTAGCTTGGTGAGCTCCCCCAATTTATTGCTTTGGATGGGAGGTCCAAACTGCAAGTTGCATTGGTGGACAAACTCTGTCCAGGTGGGATTCGAAGTATCCTATACCATCTGTAAAAATCATAGTTGAGCAATTCTCTTTTAAGTGATAAGAGGCTAAGCTCACATTTTCTTCTCGATGTCAAAAAAACTGTTGACAACAGCTAATCCAACCCAAGGGGTTGGACCCAAGGGGTCTTCCAACCCATTGAAGCAAAGGAAAGTCAAGTTCTGTGTACTTTGGTACAATCAAGTTTCCTCCATAATTTTTAGGGGCTCCATAATTTTTAGAACCTGGTGCCCAGAAATTCCCTCATCTCTCGTTGTTTTGAAATAGTCAGACCCTTCTTCGTGGATTCCAAATCAAGAGATATGGCATCCAATTTGGCACGAACCTGCTCAACCTTCTCATTACCGGCTGTTCAAAAAAGAGTAAATATAAGAATTTGATAAGTTGTTCTAGAACAGATTCACCCATAACTATTGGTTCTGGTACCAAATTGTTACGGCTATGGTTTGCAATCGAGTTATGAGTTTCTTGTAAGTGGGGTACAAAGTGTTGGGTGAAGAAGTAGAATTCTTTTTTTTTTCTTTTTTATCTATTTGAATAATTCTAAACCTCAAATAGAGGGAACCAAAATGTCTCTGAGTTGAGTATTCAAGACTGAATTGATTTTTTTTTTTTTTTGTACCATCTTCATTGATGTTTATAAATATTTATAAAAGTCGTATAACAACCATTGCTATATATAATTGAATCGTGACTCAACCATGGAGGATAATTCTATATATAATTGAATCGTGACTCAACATGGAGGATAATTCTCCTAAAACAAAAGAAATAACTAAAAATAGAAATTGAAGTATAGGACTCCATATAATACAAAAACTAAAAAAAAAAACATAAAAGAAAATTTCAACCAACTAGAAATAATTTGAATTGGTTAGCCTCAATTATTCTTCTTTTCCAAGTCATCATCGGTGGGTTCCATACATGGTTGTTGCTTTCTGCCACGAGTGTAAGTGCTATTTTTCATCTTTGGTTCACAACCTAGCCTACAAGAGTCTTCAAGATAGAGTGCAAAAAAAAAAAAAAAAAGGCCCATGCCCTTCTAGTCCTCATTAATCGCTTGTGCAGAAAGAATGAAAGAAGTCATGAATCACCGATTCATTCATAGTAATTGTGAAACTAAAGGGATGGCTATCAGTCTCCTAACAAAAAGATATCCGGCCTCAATACTTGTTATTAGGGCATTGAAGAATGATTCCTGGAAGGGCTGATGTTTCAAGCGAAAAGCTAGAATCTCCTAGGATATTGCTGCTAGGGCCTTGCTCCGATCTTGGTACTTAGAAAGAAACAATACAGACTTCAATGGTATCTTGATTTTTAAGTGACTACAACATCAAAATTAGATGCTTCCCAAATGAAGCCTAATGATTTTTCTTGATTATTTAACCATCACCAGGCGAAACCTTTAAGTGAGATAGGGTACATTGCAGAAAAATGGTGGGGAGGCAGATTAGGGAGGTGCAATGGTCAACCTTCCAAAGAAGATGGGACCCTTCTTCCAATAGGTTAGTCAAGCAAACATCCACTCCAATGGCTCCTAAAGAAAATGTTCAAATTTCCACTAAGAAACAATACTAAATGAGAAAATGAAGGTTTCTCTGCCTGAAGTCCCAAAAAATAGTCGTTCTCTCTGCCCCTCTGTCCAAAACATTCATCCCGATATTTAAGGAGATAGACGAGATAGACACTCAAACATGAGGGCCTTCTAGAAGATATAAAGTAGCTCCCACTAATATCAAACATTCCCTTCTTCGTCATTAAAAATACATATATATACAGAGAAATCCACCATCTGTACATTGAAGATGCGTTATGTAATATGGTTGAGCTCCAACTCTAAAACCCTCTGTTTGACCTCCTTCCTCTGTGGCCCAACCGAAGAATTCAGTAGAAAAGAGAAAGGAGACTCCCAAGCTTTAAAGCTCCCACCTTTTCTCCATGCTAATCACTCTCATCATATGCATATTCTCTCATTAACTTCTCACTTCTTATACGCTCACTATTTTCTCTATTTGCACTCCTTTTTCTTACTAATCTCTCTCTACAAATGCAAACAAGCATGCACTTTCTCTTACTAAAGTAATTTTAACCATTTTCATTTTAGTGAACTAATCATTTGAAAAACATGTTTATTTGAATCAAAGAAATACTTCTTGAAATTATAATTGAAATAATTTTGGTTTTTTTTTTTTTTACAAGGAAACTTAAATTCAATATCAAAGAGAGGATAATAAAAAGGGGGAGAGGACAGATCCCCAACAACCCAAGGGGACTACGAAAAGGCTTCCCAATTGACAAACATACGAACAAAAGAGTACCAATAAAAATCACTTGAAATAGAACACCAGCTAAAAGCAGAGACTAACAAGAAAGTCTTTGACTAGTCTCTTCCCCTTATTTAGACGGTCCTCTAATTTCTTTCAAACCCGATTCTTTCTAATAGAACAAAATTTGATTAAAATATTGTTCATAAAACATCTTGAGTTTGCATGGCCCATCGTCAATAAGAGAACATACTACTAGCCCGTTAATAAGGGCAAGATCCAGAGGTATCAGCAATAAAAATGGTTGAATATTGGTACCTAAAATAATAATTTATATTGAAAAACACTTTTTCAGAGTGGATACACCCCCCCCCCCCCCCAAAAAAAA
>NW_019268531.1:630903-636027 GCF_002738365.1 Cucurbita moschata
CCCCCCCCCCCCCCCCAAAAAAAAAGAGAGAGAGAGAGAAGAATTAAATTTAATAAATCTGGGGTGGGTTTCATTATTAGCAAGTTGCTCCATACCTGAAGAGAATTAGCAAGAGAATTTATAGGGAAGCCTTTCCCAAGAATATCTTCGTTGGGCAGGAGCAAAGCCAACAAAGCCTCCTTTAATTGCTTCAACAAGGAAGGATCATCAGCGGCTAATGGGCCTAAGTGAGTGCATGCGACCCTCAAAGCACTAGAATAATCACCGGAACTAACCAGCTTCAAAAATTCAACCTGAAGCCATAGGAACGTCAAATAAATTGAAAAGAAATATGCAATAATTCTCATCAAGCCGCATACTCATGTAAGCTTCCAAGATCCATCAATGGTGACTAGCTAATAGTGTAGCAAGAATGACGAGTATAAAAGGAAAACTCACACATAACCTCGTTACAACCAATTTACCTGCTTAAGTTGGAATAGGAGAATAGGATTTTGTGCAAAAAACTTTGGATCCACGGCATTAATTTCTTCCACAACCTCAGCAGCCAATCTTTTACTTGCCAGTTCTCTAATGCCCAAGACAATCTCATATTTATCATCCTTGCCAGTAGATTCTAATGGTAAATGTTTTTCAAGGTTCTGCAGAAAAAAGTTCAGTCAGATTGTTTAATCAGATGAATTAAAATATAGTCATGGATGTACCTGTTGTTCCTTAGACATGGTCGTACTGACCACAGTTGTAGTGCTAACTTCTTGTTTACTGCATCCACTGTAAGACAAGTCACGAAGTTCTCTATCATCATGTCTTCCTCTCCATCTCTTTCGCTTGCTCCTTTCTACAATCCCACGGTTCTTGTTTACTTGTAATGTTCTTGAATTTCCCACATGAATTGAATCACTAGTGCTACAATCTTCTCGATTGGACGTTGGCTCCAATGAATATCGTAAGTCAGTCTCGGTACCTTGAGAACTAGTCACATCAGCAATATTTTCAGGAGAACTATCCACACGGGAATTGTTGACAGAAATTTCACCATCTGAAAGTTTACTGGTTGCATAGTCGACTTCAAGAGAGCAATTCCTTGATGAACAATACTCCAGCTCAGATTGATCAACTTTCAATGAACTAGAGCGATTCTGCATCCCTAGTTATCAAGAAATGACAAACAGGTTTAAAAGGCATACAAGCTTATTGATAAAAAGGGATAAAAGTTTGAGTTTCACCAGAGAGAGCCCCACGACCAGAGTCCACAATTCCTCTGTAGATGCAATACTCACGAACAAGCTCATCAAGTACAGAAAGGTCCAATTTCATCCGGCACAACTCATTCTGCGATATGTATGTAAAACTCATAATCAATGAACCATCATGAAACTGAAACAAAATGAACAATACTATTTCAAGTGACGAGATGATTGGAATCAAATGTCATAAGCACAAAAACACAAGAGAATAATGTAAATAATATAATATTTTAAATAATGAAAGAAAAGGTAAATATCAATACAACTGAGTAGATAGAACCATTCTTCATGCTAGAGAAAATCAAGAGATAAAGAGTGAGGATTCTACAGTCGGTAAATTTCAACAAAATTTTCAGAACAAACAACAAACTGTCTCCAAACGCTTAACAGATTTACTTCTACATACACTAAATTTTCATATGAACTATGGTCTTGCTCTTGCCTTACATTTCTCAATGATCCCACTTCCCATCAACCTTATATTTCAATATGAAGAAACATTTCTATTCACCAACCCATCAAGACAGTGTCACATCCTCTGTGTCCCATGCTAGTACCAATTACAAGCACGCCGTCAAATGAGGTTATGGTTCACACTGTCTAATGCAACATAAAGCAGCATAGAGTACTTTTAGCAGCTATACCCGAGGATTTGTACAAAAAGAACCTAATAACAGTGAAGCATAGACCAGAAAGGATAAAATTATAAGCCTTCACGTAGATGCTAACCTGGAATGCATGAAATAAATCACCTTTGGTGAATCTCAAGCTATCAATTGCCCCCTGCCTTGTTAGCTCTACAGCATGTGCAAGAGCTTGAATGTCCACCTGCACTCATATTAAGATCAAAAAATAAGAGGCGAAGAAAATAACAACTCCTGGCAGCTAGTAATACACATGCAAATAGGAGCAAACTCTCACGTTGTACCACACCACTAGATGGAACTAACTAGAAGCTCAAGTTTTTTAAATTAAAATTCTAATTAAAAAATCAGGTATCTCACCTCATCAAATGGAGGTGCTTCATGCAGACTCTCCCTGGGTGTGGCAGGTGGATCACGTTCATCTAGAAGCAACCTCTCAGTGAGATCTGATATGGGAGACAACACGCCTTCACGAAAGCAAAAACCTTTATGTATGCTGCAAGAAAAGACAAAGAATAATATTTTAGATTCAATGAAATTTTTATCAACTGATCTATTATGGGTGGGGGACAAGAAGAAAGAAGAAAATGAAGAAAAAACCTTATCAAGTATCTCAAAGTCATTGAGAAGACTGGATCATATGCCTGCATATGAGCTCGTAGGACTGAGGACATTAACCCAGCAATATCAAACCTCCTACTTTCACACCACTGAAACATGAGAAAATGCACCTTCAGCAGAAAAACTAAATGCAGTTCCCAATTCCACCTGTTCAGAGTCTTCAGACCACTGAAAGAGAACATATTGCACGTAGAACTAAAAATATCGAGTTGAAAGATGTTATTTGAGAATTAAGTTGTTCAGACTCCAAAGGATAAATTTTGCAACATATTCAACTTGAAAATTTTAAAATACACACAACATAAACATAAAAGAAAAGGCAACTATGAATGAAGAGATGCGAATTCACATCTCAAATAAAAATTAATAATGTTTATTTAAAATAAAATAAACTGTTCTTTATGAGTTTCCAAAGGAGAACAACTCAGATTTAAAAATATGCAAAGAACAAAAAAAAAATCTTAATGACTCCAAAATTTTCCCTATGCTTTTCAAATTAAGAAACTATTTTATAAGATTTAGATTTTTTAGTAACCTCCTACACACATTCTGTTCAAGCACCTTGACAACAATATACAAGACAATTCCATACCCTACCCACCCAGAACCAAGGAATTCATACTACTTGGCAAAGAAATATGTACTAGGCTTATAGAATGCCCTGAGAGCCTTAAACAGAGCTCATTTTAAATGTGTCAAGTGAAAAATAACGTGAAACATTAAACTTCAATTTGACTGCTTAGTGAACCCTAAAAGTGGCCAAATCCCAAGAAATTAATGGTCCAACTTTTCCTTATAACTTTGTAGTGATAAGAAAGTAAGGAAAAGAGGAAAGTTCTTGATTAAAAAGAAAAGGTTGCCTTTACATCTGTTTGAAATACAAGACAGCCAAATATTAAATGTGCATTCTAATTATCAAGAACAGCCATATGTTACTGGGTTTCCGGAAGGGTGGCATAGTCAACATCCACTGAAACATCCAAAATACCAAAGGTAATAGTCACCAATGTGATATGAGAGAAAATAGTAATATCCACCTCATATGTCACTGGGGATGTTTGATTGTCCTTGTCATAAATGAAGGCAAGAAGAACGTGCTTGAACTCCTCATACGCCTCCTTCAACATAAATAATAGAGAACTCAGCCAAAAGAATAAGCAGAAAAGTTGCAGAATCTGATTTAAAAATAGCACAGTGGTTTCTTCCCCCACAGAATTCGAGACATTATGGAACAATATTATGAGGTAGTCAAAAGTTATTCTACGGTGCTTTTCTCTGAGAGATGGTTGGACTTTTGGGCTTCTAAGGTGCTCTCTCTCTTCTTTTTTTTTTTTTTTCACCTTTCTGTAGCTACAGCTACTTCTTTATTACGCCAACTAGAGTAGAAAAAAGATGGCTTATGGCACTTCCTCTCGTACTTCTCATAATTCAACCGAATTTTTCTTTCTTTGAAAAAGACAATAATTCTTTGCTCGATCTGATTACCAGAGAATATTTTCTTAAAAATATCAATTCGAGCAAACCGAGAATGTGTGAAATGCTTACCGGGTATGCGTCAAGAGCACAAGGAGCGAGCACTGTCCGAATGCATCGAATGGCCAAAACACGATCCTCTGGAGTCCCTTTCCTCAGAAGCTCAATAAATTTCTTTATACAATAAACACAGAAAGGGAAACGAATCAACTAAAAAGTTCCACCATACTGGTTATTGAAAACAGAATACATGAAAGGATGTTCCCACTGATTAGGATATTTAGCTACCAAACAAACGGACTCTATGTTTCCAGATTTCCAATTTCCGATGAAGCATGATTAAAAAAATGGAAATATCCCGTAATTAGCCTAAACAATAAAAATCAAAAGATATCGCATGAACAAAAAGAAGTTGCACATTCAACATTAGGTACGAAGCATCAGCGAGAGAGAGAGAGAGAGGGATAGAGAGAGCAGAATCAGTGAAACCTGCTTCTGCAACCGGAACAGTAGCCTATGATCATCCAGAATGAAGGGTGCATGAAGACGGAGGAGATCGATGGCGCAGTCAATATCACCGGACTCCAAATAGCGTCTGATCTGGCGGATGATCAACCTGGAATGGTAAGAGGAGGAGGAAAGCGAGGAAGGGGAAGGGGAAGGGGAAGGGGAAGGGGAAGGGGAAGAAGGTGGGGAGGACGAAAAGGAATCCTCAATCAAGTTCTCTGATCTAGCGAAGTCGATTATTAGGGCATCGAGAGCTTCCCAGTTCAAAGGGGTGGAGTCCATTCGGAAGGAAAAGGCTAAGTTTGTGGATTAGAGGATATGAGTTTGCAATTTGGAAGAGAGGGGTCGCGTTGGCGCTGGCGCTAACCTAGTGCGCTCCCTCTGCCTCTGCCCAAAGGCGGCGATGTTGAGATGCAAAACCCAATGGAATTTGAAGGCTATATTAAATGCCACGTGTACTTTACGGGTTTAAACTGCCAGATCGCTTTGCCTTCCTCCTTTTATCATTTACGTATCGCACGATATCTTTCACCCTTATTTATCACGAGTTATCGACGGAATTGTTTGAACAAATAGAATTTATTTAATACCCATTTAATTTATTTGAACAAAAAAAAAAAAAAAAAAAAAAT
>NW_019268531.1:636686-656387 GCF_002738365.1 Cucurbita moschata
AAAAAAAAAAAAAAAAAAAAAAACTTCATACATAAAAATTTCAAGTGTTCAAACAACAGAATTTAATGGTCAATTTAAAAAAAAAAATTGATAATTTGTAATTAATAATGTTGAAGTTTTTCTTTAGAGAATGAGATTTCAAACTGTACAAGGTGAACAAATTCATTAAAATTTTGTAGTTCAAAGGAGAATAGCTAGAACTATGAATGTCTGACCCGATCCAGAAGTAGATCCAAATATTTTCCTTCAAGTGAGTAGGGGATGGAAGAAACAAAGCGCCACACACAGGCATTCATCCAGTAAAATAACGAATCTGGGCCAAGAACGCTAAAGACATCGAACGCATGCATGATGATGTTAGAGAGAATGGAGCAAGCAACACAGAATTAATTGCAAACAAACATTCAACAAATTTGTACAGAAACAGCCCAGCTGATATACCAACGCCATCATAAGAACCATAAACAACAAAAAGAAAAAGGCGCACAGTTCTAGTTGAGTTTCTGATCGATCTACGAAGTCATGTCAACATGCGATGACTTATCATGGAGGGCCAACTTGGGCATTTTGCCTTGATTGTTGTCGTTGTGGGTGCCCGTGCCCGTGCAGCGCCCATCAACAACCGATCTCTTGAGGCTGAGAAACTCTTTCCATTTTGGTAGGCCTTTCGGGGGCACGAACGACGGCACTACAATAGCGTCGTCGTCGTCGTCGTGAAGGAGAAGCTCATCTCTGAGAGTGGGCAACAATTTCCCCTTGAAGAAGAGCTCGTCGGCGGCGGTCATTGTGTGATTACTGGGATTGGTGAGTGCAGAGAATTCGAAGTCGTCGGAGGCCGAAATATTTGGAGGGATGTTTTGATGTTGACTGATATGGGTGTTGGTGTTGGTGTTGGTGGAGTGATGGGATTCGACGAAGTCATTGGAAAAGGACAATCTTGGGCTCATCGGCGGGTAGTGTCCCTTCTGATCTGGGCTCTTGTACGAGTCCAAGCAAGCCATTTGGTACTCTCACAGAGAGATCAGGAAGGGCAGGGGAGATAACATGCATGCTTGCAGCCTGCGTTCTCTTCTTGTATTTATACGTCGCCCATCGCTGGATCCAACCACATCCACTATTCACCTTACTTTCTTTTATTTATCTAACTTGTTTATGCCGCAGCAAAATTAAAAACAACATTAAAGAGAGAATCTAATGAGGTAGCTGGATATGAGATTTTGACTGGCAGGTTGAAATAACAGAGAATGAGCTGGCCATGCCAATGGACCATGTGGAAGGACATTGCTTTCTTTTTAATACAAATCACATTTAATTAACCAGGCAGCCCCCTACTTGGCTTCTCTTTCGACTAAACAAATCAGCAGCTCACTGAAATAAGCCCTGCTTTTTTTCATATAAAGGCCACGGATTTCTATATTAGCCTTGATTATTTATTTGTTACAATTAATTAAGAGTTTCCCCAGTAAAGCATGTAGCATTCTCTAGCTTATAGCGTGTTAAGCATGTGACAGAGATTTTAATGATCTTTTTACCAAAAAAATGGTGGTAGACGACATATGGTTGTCGGTTCTCGGTTGTCACTCACATGGGTTAAGGCTTAAGAGACTGTGTTATTGCCATTAATACTGAGGGGCGACGTGGAGATCGGGTCAACATATTACAACTGGTCTACACAAGGCACATTACATAATCTAGCAAATTTTGTCTCTTCTTTTTATGTTTGTGGGATGATTTTTGTTTCCAACCCATAAAAAAAGACCATCTCCCTATAATTTAGGGTTTATTAGAGAGACTAATTGAGTGAAGATACAGCTTAGTACAACATTAGCATCGTAAAACTCAATGGGAATGCGCATTATTTCATCTACCTACATTTAACTTATTTAACTTTGTACTAGATAATTGAAATTAAACTATAGTTTTATTCTATTAGATAACCCACGAATCTTTAGAAACTGTGAAGGTGACTTAACTAAAGCTGACCTACGGAGTTAATTCAAATAAAAAATATACATTAACATTGGTACTGATCTTCAAATTTTTCGAGATTCAAAATTAACCTTTTCGTAGATATTATATTTTAAAACTAGTTGTCTTATACGAATCAAGGTTACCCTTTTGGTAAATTTTTATCAGGAAAGAAAAATAACCCAAAATCATAAAACACCACATATCTCAGCATTCCATTCATATGGCAATAGCCCCTGTTTACTAGACTAAACTGGAAAGCTCTCTCCTAGGTACAAATCAACCAACATACTTCATAGTTGAAATGCTAAATTGGTAGCTAAACACCTTATCAAGCACAGGATAACGTATTTCCCGGCCATTGTAATCCAGTGTTATGGGCTAAAAGATGGTACGACAGGAAAACCTTCTGCGTTGTCCTCAGAAGATGTTCATCTTCATAGCAGACATCCTCACAAAATTTCAGAAATCTGCAACACGGTCTCTTTCCAAGTTCAGCAATTGTAGATAAAACAAAGAAGCGACACTACGATGCGACTTTTTTGTTTTATAGGAAAAAGGCCACCTAAAATTCAGGAATAATTATTTGGGACTGGTTTCCTTGGCAAAACTTATATCCATCAAAGCGCATGAAGATGAAAGAAAGTAGTAAAACACTTACATTAACGGGCAGCAGCAATAACAAGCCCACTACTTCCTTCAATGCTTTCGAGAGTTACCACTTCACCCCCAACAACCATGTTGATTAAGATCCCATCTACGTAGAATCGCTAAGGAAGCAACTCTTGTGTATGAAGAAACCTAAACTGCGCAACTTATATTATAATCCTTCGCAGTATAAAAGAATAACCTGAGGTTGAGCAGATCGTCATGCGCCTCGTATACGTTTCCTGCCATAAAAATGACATGAAGTTTAGAAACTATGAATTTGTCACAATAATCAAAATCTGCTTACGAATTCACTTCAGACAACTTTTCAAATGTCTAGTTTTAGGAGTTTGCTTAAAGAATGATCAGTACCACATCTCAACTAACAGGAAGAGGAAGGCAGGCGTCTTACCCATTGATATAGTCCGAGGCACATTTTTACAAATTATCAGCTCAGGATCCCGTAGTCTGAAAACTACACCTTCTAGAAGATCTCACATCGGTTGGAGATGGGAACGAAACACTCTTTTTATAAGGGTGTGGAAACCTCTCTCTAGCAAATGCATTTTACCGTGAATCTGACGGTGATACATAACGAGCCAAAATAGACAATATCTACTATCGGCAAGTTTGGGCTGATACAAATGGTATCAAAGCAAAACACCGGGCGGTGTGCCAGCGAGAACACTGGCCCCCAAGGAGGTTGGATTGTGAAATCCCACATCGGTGATAGAGCGGAATGAAACATTCCTTATAAGGGTGTGGAAACTTCTTCCTAGCACACGCGTTTTCAAACCGT
Source organism: Cucurbita moschata (assembly GCF_002738365.1). Taxonomy (NCBI): domain Eukaryota; kingdom Viridiplantae; phylum Streptophyta; class Magnoliopsida; order Cucurbitales; family Cucurbitaceae; genus Cucurbita; species Cucurbita moschata. The sequence goes on from NW_019268531.1 coordinate 640,102, forward strand.
GAACCTGACGACTATACATAACAAGTCAAAGCGGACAATATCAATTTTTTTTTTTTTTTTTTTTTTTTTTTTTTTTTTTTTTTTTTTTTTTTTTTTTTTTTTTTTTGGTAGGTCATAATTTATCAAAACATGGGCAGAAAGAGGTGACTCCACAGAAGCCAGAAGTGGAAGGCAGGCGTCTGTTACTGCAATCATGTGAGATTTTCTCCTACTTTCTCAACCTCACATTTGTCTTCTAATAGAGATCTGAACTTTTGGCTCCACCTTCATGTTGTTTTCTGAAATTTCTCTAAAATCAGTGCTCGGTCTGCTTCAGCAAGGTCACTGTACTGAAGATGACAAGCAATAAATACACTGCATCAATATAAGTCAAAAAGTAAGTCTTATCCATTCAAAGCATGGTTGCTACCCCATATGTATGCCAACATGAGTAACGTATTGACAAGAAGAAGGAAGAAGACAAAATGTACTCAGTGTAAGATTTAAATGAAAAGGGGTAATTTTCCCTTGCACGAATAAGTTTACACAAACTTGTTCCTAAGACCGTATTAACCATAAAGTAAAAGTAAGTGAACAAATGACAGAAAACAACTGACCCACACAGGGTCAAAACGATATAGCAGTATTCAAAAACTGTAAGATGGAGGATACTGAAAACAATAAATTGCATAGGGTGACCTTGTCATCCAGTCAATTGATATTCAATCAACACTTGCCCAGAGTTAATGTGAGCGATTGCCCAGAATTGAGATATTGAATCCACATGGCACAATTACCATCCGTAATGGTTAGTTTCACCAGTTGGTTTCCTCTATCAACTGAAATACAATAAAATAAGGTCAAGCGTATTAATGTAAGAGATTGCCATTATATTGATAGCACTCTACCAATCAAAGCATCTCATCCATAGAACTAGGACCCGGATGAACAATACAGCCCAAAGAGTTGATCCTGTTCAAGATAATGTCATGACTCCTGATCCGAGCGTCCTATGATATTGACAATTCATACATTGAAGATCAATTCAGGCAAGTCGTAACTCCGAGATTAAATTATTCGTTAAGTGGCACAAAAGAATGCATCCATCAGGCTCGGGCTTGGGCATTTCTAGACCAATTTCCCGAATTTCACTTGGAAGGGCTTTTATTGAGCAAAAATAAACATACCAAAGAGGCCAAAGAGATGTATTGGAGGTTGGAGACGGAGGAGCAGATAGCGTCGATCTCGTCGCGAGAACTGCAGAACACGATCATCCGCAAGGACAGACGGCGACCGGCCGCGTCCAACAAACCCACCAACGTTTCCTGCCAAACAAAGTACAAGTCTACAAAAATATCAAACAAACATTACAGTGGAATCCCAGAAATGTGTATGAGCATAGATAGAGAGAAGGCGACCATCTTAAACTAGAGCCTGTCAACGGCAACATAAAAATGGGCAGGCTGAGAAAGTGAAACAAAACGAGGATCGATGAATATAGAAACACGAATTAGCATAATACAAAGGATGGAGGAAGCTATACCAGTACCTGAAATGGAAAGATGGGCGAGAGGGAGGCGAGGGGTTTTCGATTGCATCAATTGCCATGGTCGCTGCGGGCAGCTCAGCGCTCTCGCCAAACTGCTTCCAAGCTTTGAGGGCTGAAGTCTTTCTTTCCTGAATACACACCTCGCGCGCTTCGCTTTTCGCAAGAATCTGGGATTTCCAAGCTTGAGGGTATATTATTTTTATTTTTATTTTCATGTCCTCCATTATTTTATAAATAGAAATATAAGCATTCACTGTTATTTCACTTTATATTATATATCAAAATATTCACAATGAACACATCTTCGCGACTAACTCAATATGTTTTCCATTAATGTATGTTTCCACTAACATATAAAAGTAAACTCTATTTAAATTGTATAATATATAGTTTAATTTAATTTAAAGTAAAACTTTTTAATTTGTTTCCTTTTGCCCGTGGTAGTCGTCCAATAATTAATAAATCGTGATGTCATTTATCTTAATTTTTCTATATCTTGATGTTCTAATGGACTAATGTTTTAGTGGATTAAGCTTGACGTTCCCATTTCAAAAAATAAAGAATGTATTTCATAATTTATCCCCTACATTTAAAAATATACTGAAAGTATATACACAACAAATTTTAAACAAGCCGGAATGAAATTCAAAATAAATAGATAAATATAATAATTAATATAATTTTGTTTGAATAAATAAATTAAACCAATAAAATTGTAAGTCTTCAAAGTTTATCATGTCAAAGTTAAAGCTATTGTTAAGCATAATTGAAATGAGAATGTTATTTTGGGACTTTCTGGCTTGCACGATGCTTAAACAATAGTTCTTCTGGCATAGGAGAAATATGCGATCACTTAATCATTTTAAACTAACTTTTTAAATGTTTAACAATTAAAAAGAATGATTTGAATTCCTTAATATTCAACTCAAACATACCTCATGCTAATATTATTGATCGGGTTGTTTAGTAAATTATTTGTAATTATTTTTTAAATTCTATAGACATATTAAACATAAAAATTGAAAGAATACATGTCGAATATAAATTTTAAAAAATTTCAAATAAAAAAAAAATATTGAATATGCTAATTTAGTTAATTATTTAAATATTAATTTAATTGGTGTAGGAGTGAAAGTTTGAATCCACACGGTACCTTGATAAACAAGTTATAATGACGTGTACAAAATTCAAGGCTATATAGACAACCAAACGATTAAATTGAAAATTGAATAATTAGCCTCCTATTAAATATAAATTTCAAATTTACATGATTGGTTAGCTATTAAAAAGGGCAATATATCAGCCTAAAATTAAAAGCTTAAGAACTAATTGGTCGATGGACTCTCAATCTTAACTTTTTTAAAAAAGTTTATATATTTGAATTCATAATCTCACATATTTTATCAATTAAAATAAAAATCACTAAATATATTTAAAGTTCTAAAACTAATTAATAGGTAAGCTATAAAAAAAATATATTTTCGTCTCTTTTTTAAATAAAATGTTTCATCTAAATTATGGACCTAATAAGTGAATCGGAGAATAATGCTATTTATCTACGATATGGCTAAATTTTGATGTTGGAGAGGGGATGGTGGGCATAACACACAACTAAAAGAAATTATAATAAGAATAGATTATTATTTATTGAAATAAATGTTTAATTGGGTTAAAACATCATATATTTAAAATTAAATAATCCTTTATCATACAAATTTTATGATTTTGTTATCTGGTACATGAAAATTTAGAAAGTAAATTAAAAATTTTGGAAGGTACAATAAAATTTAGATTTATTTTTGTTGGCTTCAACCGTATAGCGATATATTGGCCAGTTTGATCTTTAAAAACACTAAATTTGTTGTTAATTTTTATTTCCCCCTCAATTTTTGGAAAAATAAAACATTATCGTCACGTTATTTATTTATTATTTATATTTTTAAAGAAAAGGGTTTAACAAAATAGAGAGATAAAATGGTCAGGAGAGGTTTTCTTTTAAAACACTAGAAGGTTGGATTATTATTATTATTATTATTATTTGTTTGTGTAAGAAAATAGAAGATTGGCATAACAAAATGAGATAGAAAAAGAAAGGGGGATGATTGTGAAGAAAATATGAAGTCATGTAAATGAAAATCTTAAAAGTTGAAGGAATTAAATTTTGAAGGAATTGAGGGGCGAAAGTGATAATTGATATAAAACAAAGGGCCGACGCAGAAAGAAAAGAAAAAGTAATTGATTATTTTGTTTTCGTGGTTTTGCCTATTCGTTGCTTTCTCCCTCTTTTCTGTTCTCCACCCCCATCCTCCTCCTCCTCCTCCGGGTTAGAGTAGGTTTTCTTTCATCTCACTGTAGACGTCTTCTCCACGGCGCACGTTAATCTCTCAAAATTACAGACTATTGGAGGTAAGTTCTTCCCTCTACTATCTCCCTCTTTCTTTGGGTAGATTCTCCTCCTCCTCTCCCCTTTGGTATTACGATAGATTTTAGTGAAACCCTAATAGCAGGGCGGCAACTTCTGGCGCTCTTATTCATTTGATTGGTTTATTAGATCGGTTGTTAGTGAGCCTTCTGAATCTGTAATCCGTACTAATCTCTGTTTTATTTTTATTCATCAGGGAGGGGGAGAGTCCATTGGGCGTAACATTACCATTGTTTTTTTTTTTATTAGTCTTCTTTAAATCTGTGATCGATTATCTGCTTTAAGATCTGCCAAAAGGGGGATCTTTGAGTTGCTAAGTTAGGCTTTTGATGCTTTGGCAGGAATCGGGATCCGCCAAGCGGATTAGAGTTCTGGGGTGCCCCCTGCGATGGCTAATCCTGGCGTCGGGGCCAAGTTTGTATCCGTGAATCTCAACAAATCGTATGGACAGGCTCATCATCATCATTCATCTCATTCAAATTCATATGGATCAAATCGAACGCGACCTGGTAGTCATGGGGCCGGCGGAGGAATGGTGGTCCTGTCGAGGCCCCGCAGTTCCCAGAAACCTGGGCCGAAGCTTTCTGTTCCACCCCCCTTGAATCTCCCTTCATTGCGAAAAGAACATGAGAGACTAGATTCTTTGGGTTCTGGTGCTGGGCAAACTGGTGGAGGGGTTTTGGGAAACAGACAGAGGCCAACTTCAGCTGGTTTGGGTTGGACAAAGCCGCACACCAACGATCTGCCAGAGAAAGAAGGGCTCAGTGGTAATATAGTTGATAAAATTGATCCTTCTTTGCGAAGTGTTGATGGGGTGAATGGTGGGAGTAGTGTGTATATGCCTCCTTCTGCTCGTGCTAGTACGGCAGGGCCAGTTGTGTCTACTTCTGCTTCATCTCAGGTGCATACTGCAGTTGAAAAAGCCCCCGTTTTGAGAGGTGAGGATTTCCCATCCTTGCAAGCAACTTTACCTTCTGCTGCTGCACCTTCTCAGAAACAGAGAGATGGTTTGAGTTCTAAATTGAAGCATGCGGCTGAAGTTTCATATGAAGAACAGAGGGATACTTCTCATTTAAGTTCTAGTATAGATGCCCGCTCAAAATTTCAGTCATCAAAGAAAAGTATTCCCAGTGAAAATGCAAAAAATGGCAACTCTTTTAGTTCCGGGAGTTTTCAATCACCAGAATTATCTCGGAAGCAGGAAGATATTTTCCCAGGCCCTTTACCACTAGTCTCGATGAATCCTAGATCAGACTGGGCTGATGATGAACGTGATACAAGCCATGGTTTGATTGACAGGGTAAGGGATCATGGGCATCCGAAGAGTGAGGCTTATTGGGAGAGGGACTTCGATATGCCTTGGGTTAGTTCTCTTCCCCACAAGCCCATTCATAATTTTTCTCAGAGATGGCATCCACGGGATGATGAATCTGGGAAGTTTCATTCCAGTGATATTCATAAAGTGGACCCTTATGGTCGGGACACAAGAACGCCTAGTAGGGAAGGCTGGGAAGGAAACTTCCAGAAAAACAATCCTATACCAAAAGATAGATTTGGTTCAGACAGTGGTAATGATAGAAATGATATTGCAGGAAGGCCCACTAGCATTGATCGAGAAACAAATGCTGATAACATGCATGTTTCACAGTTTCGAGAACATGCTCCTAAAGTTGGGAGGCGGGATACTGGATTTGGGCGGCAAACCTGGAACAGTGCGTCAGAATCTTATAACTCCCAGGACCCAGATTGGACTGTGAAAGACAAGCATGGTAGTGAGCAGCACAATAAGTTCAGGGGTCAAACACACAATACTTCAGTTTCAAACTCGTCATACTCTCCAGGTTTGAAACGAATTCCTGCCGATGATCTGTTGCTGAATTTTGGCAGGGATAGACGCTCATTTGCCAAGATTGAGAAACCTTACATGGAAGATCCTTTTATGAAAGATTTTGGAGGCTCTAGTTTTGATGGACGAGATCCTTATACTGGTGGTCTTGTTGGGGTGGTTAAGAGGAAGAAGGATGTGATTAAGCAAACTGATTTTCATGACCCTGTTAGGGATTCGTTTGAGGCCGAACTTGAGAGAGTTCAACAGATTCAAGAGCAGGAACGACAGCGAATTATTGAGGAGCAAGAAAGAGCTTTGGAACTAGCTAGGAGAGAAGAGGAAGAGAGACAGAGGCTTGCAAGGGAACAGGAAGAAAGGCAGAGGAGAGCTGAAGAAATAGCCAGGGAAGCAGCATGGAGAGCTGAGCAAGAGAGACTGGAGGCTATACAAAAAGCTGAAGAACTTCGGATTGCTAGAGAGGAAGAAAAACAAAGAATATTTGTGGAGGAAGAGAGAAGAAAGCAGGCTGCTAAACTGAAGCTTTTAGAATTAGAGGAAAGAATGGCCAAGAGGCAGGCTGAAGCTGTGAAATCAAGCACTTTGACTTCAGATATTCCTGAAAAGAAGATTTCCAGTGTTGTAAAAGATGCTTCCAGGTTGGCGGACACTGTTGATTGGGAAGATGGTGAAAAGATGGTGGAGCGAATCACTACATCAGCTTCTTCTGAGTCATCTAGCATAAATAGGCCCTCTGAGGTGGGCCTTAGAACTCAAGTTTCTAGAGATGGTTCTCCTTCCTTCGTTGACAGAGGCAAGTCTGTTAATTCATGGAGAAGAGATTTTTATGACAGAGGAAGTGGCTCTCAATTTGTTCTACAGGATCAGAGTACTGGCTACACTGGTCCAAGGCGGGAGGCAACAACTGGTGGGCGTGTATCTTCTAGGAAAGAGTTTTATGGGGGAGCTGGACTTGCAACTTCTAGAATATATAATAGAAGAGGCATGACAGAACCACAATCTGATGATTATTCTCAGCTAAGAGGGCAGAGACCTAACCTTTCTGGGGGTGGTGATCAGTATAACAGGAGCCAAGAGTTCGACTCTGAATTTCAGGATAATGTTGAGAATTTTGGTGATCATGGATGGAGGCAGGAGGGTGGTCGCAACAACTTCTATTTTCCTTATCCTGAACGAGTAAATCCAATTTCTGAGGCTGATGGGTCCTATTCTGTTGGAAGGTCACGCTATTCCCAGAGGCAACCTCGTGTTCTTCCTCCTCCATCTGTAGCTTCCATACAGAAATCTTCTGTGAGGGGTGAATTCACATCTGTTACCCGGGATATTGCAGAAAGTGAGATACAATACGATCATCTGGCCAGGAATGTTTCTACTGCTCAGACAAGGTATATTCATCATGAAAATCGTACACTTCCTGAGATAATTGATGTTAATTTAGAGAATGGTGAGAATGAGGAGCAGAAACCAGATGGCAACACAACACTGCGGTGCGACTCACAGTCAACCCTTTCTGTATTTAGCCCCCCAACCTCTCCAACTCATTTATCTCATGAGGACTTGGATGATTCTGGAGATTCTCCTGTTTTATCCGCTAGCAGAGAAGGCACGCTGTCAATAGAAGACAATGAATCTGCTGTACCTGCCAAGGCTGGTAAAGAGATCATGATTACCTCTACCAGGGCATCTACAGGCGATGAAGATGAATGGGGTGTTGTAGATGAACATGTGCAGGAACAGGAAGAATATGATGAAGATGATGATGGGTATCGAGAAGAAGACGAGGTCCATGAAGGAGAGGACGAGAACATTGACCTTGCACAGAATTTTGATGATTTGCATTTAGATGATAAAGGGTCACCCCATATGTTAGATAACTTGGTATTAGGTTTTAACGAAGGTGTTGAAGTGGGGATGCCGAATGACGAGTTTGAAAGAATTTTAGGAAATGAGGAAAATATGTTTGTCGCACCAGAAGTTTCAAACTGCATCAGGGAAGAGCAGGGGTCTTCTGAAGGATTGCAAGTTGATGGTAAAGTCTGTCAATACGAGGATGCTTCCTCTCAAATAAGGATCGACCCTGAGGAGATGCAGGACTTAGTTATGCAATCTGAAACTGCCCAAGCATTGCCAGAACCTGAAATTAACGAGCAAGGAAATTCTTCTTGCAGATCTAGTGTGTCTGTTCAGCAGCCAATCTCATCTTCAGTTTCAACGGCCTCACAATCTTCATCTGGTCAAGTTATTGTGCCAAATGCTGCCGGTTCAGGTCAAGCTGAGCCTCCTGTTAAGCTTCAGTTTGGGTTATTCTCAGGTCCTTCTCTCATTCCATCTCCTGTACCAGCCATACAGATAGGTTCTATACAGATGCCTCTTCATTTGCATCCTCAGATGACCCCATCTATGACTCACATGCATTCATCACAGCCCCCTCTATTCCAGTTTGGGCAGCTAAGGTATACCTCTTCTGTCTCCCAAGGTGTACTGCCTTTGGCTCCTCAACCACTGACATTTGTTCCACCCGCTGTTCAAACTGGTTTTCCTTTAAATAAGAACCCAGGAGATGCTCTGCCCATTCAAACTTCTCAGGAAACCTGTGCTCATAATTCTCGGAAAAATGATGTGTTGCCTCTTTTGATGGATAATCAACAAGGCCTTGTGTCAAGATCTTTGAATGTGAACTCATCAGGGGAGTCAAAGTCATTACCATTAACTGAAAGCATAGAAAGCCAAGTTATGGCTCAGCAGTATCAAACTGCAGGTTCTTGCATTGATGAGAGCAATTCCAGATCTGAACCAGGGTTTCAAGCAGAACATCAAAGACACCATGTTTCAACTTCAGACAATCATTATGTGGTATCAAGGGGGAAAGAATCTGAAGGTCGAGCTCAGGATGGGATGGGATCACTTGATTCTGTATCAAGAGATAAAGGTTTGAGCGGGTTAAAAGCTCGTGGTCAGTTTCCTGGTGGAAGAGGGAAAAAATATGTCTTTACAGTAAAAAATTCTGGATCTAGATTGCCATTCCCAGGTTCCGAATCTACTCGCTTAGATACTGGTGGATTCCAGAGGCGGCCTAGGCGCAATATTCCACGTACTGAGTTTCGTGTTCGGGAAACTGTGGATAAAAAGTTGTCTAGTAGTCAAGTTTCTTCTAACCATGTAGAGGTAGACGATAAGCCAACTGTTAGTGGAAGAACTGCTGTCAATTCTGCCAGAAATGGGACTAGGAAGGTCTTTGTATCTAATAAGCCATCAAAAAGAGCCTTAGAGCCTGAAGGATTAAGCTCTGGGGCAAGTACTTCTCTTGAGCTTGATGCTGGCAATAGGTCTGAAAAGGGAGTGAAGAAAGAGTATTTGGGCAAGAGCCAGGGAAGCCAATATTATGGGGAAAGTAACTTCAGAAAGAATATTTGTTCTGGGGAGGATGTTGATGCCCCCATGCAGAGTGGCATCATACGTGTATTTGAGCAACCTGGCATAGAAGCTCCCAGTGATGAGGATGATTTCATTGAGGTACGATCTAAAAGGCAGATGCTGAATGATAGGCGTGAACAAAGAGAGAAAGAGATAAAGGCAAAGTCCCACAATTCAAAGGTTTATACGTTCTCCTTTCCTTTTTATTTATTTTTGTTATTACAAGTTTAAAATTTAATAAATTTGATGAGTACTTCTTTAGATCCCACGAAAAAGTCGATCTACTTCGAAAATTGCATTGTCCTCTGTCAATTCAAGCAAAGTTTATGCTGCCAAGGTCGCAGAAACAGTGAAGAGAACTCGATCTGATTTTGTTGCTGCTGATGGAGGAGGACGTGGTTCGGGAAATATTGTGGTGTCAAGTGCACTTAGTTCCTCAATAGTCTCTCAACCATTGGCCCCAATTGGGACTCCTGCTCTGAAATCTGATTCCCAGACCGAGCGATCACATACTGCTAGGTTGGTATTCATTATGAAAGAACTTTCATGCATTGTCATCTTTCAGATCTGAACAAATATTTTATATTATTTTACAGGTCTATCCAGACGAGTGGCCCTGCCTTGGCAACTAGTGATGGAAGAAATCTCGAGTCAAGCTTGATGTTTGATAAGAAGAATGATATTTTGGATAATGTTACATCATCTTTTCCTTCCTGGGGCAATTCACGTATAAACCAACAGGTACCGGGGTGGAAACGGAGACCTTGGTTGAGTTTTATTGTTGTAAATTGCATATATTTCTGGATGTAAATATGGGATTTTGATATTGACCTTGTCTACCGATATTTGTTCATTGCTTACTTTTGTGGATCTATAGGCAATTTTAATATTGTTGTTACTATGTTAGAAGACCTCTATTCTATCGATGCTTCATGTTTATTTCAATTTGAGCGCAAGAAGTGTTGAACCTTTATCTAAGTTCAAGTTGACTGTACTTGCTACTTAGAGTTGTACTTCTAATGTGCTTTTACTTGTTTATATGTTGTAATATCTGATATAATTTTAAACTGATTAGATTCATTGGCAGGTTATGGCCCTGACACAGACCCAACTTGATGAGGCTATGAAGCCTGCGCAGTTTGATTTACATCCTCCGGTAGGAGATCATTCTAGCTTAGCTGGTGATCCTAATGTGCCATCCTCATCTATCTTAGCAATAGATAGATCATTTTCTTCTGCTGCTAATCCAATCAGTTCTCTGCTTGCGGGGGAGAAAATTCAGTTTGGTGAGTATCGGAGGTACTGATTTTAGGAGTTTACTTTCATTAATTCTAATTTTTTTTTAAAAATCATGTATACAGGTGCAGTCACATCTCCAACAGTTCTTCCTCCTGATAGCTGTTCCACTTTGCTTGGGATTGGCCCCACAGGTCTCTGTCACTCAGACATGCAAATTCCTCACAAGCTTTCTGGTGCGGAGAATGATTGTCATCTTTTCTTTGAGAAAGAGAAACATCATTCTGAATCTCGTACACGTATTGAAGATAGTGAAGCTGAAGCTGAGGCAGCTGCTTCTGCCGTTGCTGTTGCAGCTATCAGTAGTGATGAGATAGTCACTAATGGGCTTGGCACGAGCTCTGTTCCAGTTACTGATACCAACAATTTTGGCGGTGGAGATATTAACGTTATAATAGCAGGTACTGGAAGCTGTGATGCAATTACGATGAGAAGTTTTACCTTTTATTTTGTTTGTACTTTTGGTTATACGACTTTGTTGATTACTGCATTACTGTATTACAGGCTCTGCTGGTAATCAGCAATTTGCTAGCAAAACAAGGGCGGATGACTCTCTTACTGTAGCCCTTCCTGCAGATTTGTCAGTTGAGACCCCCCCAATTTCCCTGTGGCCATCTTTGCCGAGTCCACAGAATTCTTCAAGCCAGATGCTTTCACATTTCCCCGGAGGTTCACCTTCCCAATTTCCCTTTTATGAGATCAATCCTATGTTGGGAGGTCCTGTCTTTACTTTTGGACCGCATGACGAGTCAGTATCCACCACCCAAGCTCAAACACAAAAAAGCAGTGCACCAGCACCTGGCCCTCTTGGATCCTGGAAACAGTGCCATTCTGGTGTCGATTCATTCTACGGGCCTCCTGCTGGTTTTACTGGTCCGTTCATAAGTCCTGGGGGTATCCCAGGAGTTCAAGGTCCTCCGCACATGGTTGTATACAATCACTTTGCTCCTGTTGGACAGTTCGGGCAAGTTGGCTTGAGTTTCATGGGTGCTACTTATATTCCATCTGGAAAACAGCCTGACTGGAAGCATAGCCCTGGACCTTCTTTGGGTGTTGAAGGGGATCAGAAGAATTTAAATATGGTTTCAGCTCAACGCATGCCCACCAACTTACCTCCAATCCAGCATCTTGCACCTGGTTCGCCTCTACTGCCCATGGCTTCTCCATTAGCTATGTTTGATGTTTCTCCGTTCCAGGTACAGTTCGTTTATTTTGTTACCCTTTTCGTTGCCTTCTTATTGTATAGATCACGAGGGAGAACATTTTTTGTGTGGAAGAAATGTAAGGTTCGAGATTATCTATGTTTCTAAGCTGTATTTCTGGTATTACATAATGAAGTAGATGCATGGATTGGCAGTTGTGCTAATCAATTGCTTTTTTTCTGCTACAAAATGTTCTTGATGGTTTGCTGCTTAATATTTGCAGGCCTCTCCTGAAATGTCTGTCCAAGCTCGTTGGCCTTCTTCAGCATCCTCTGTTCAGCCTGTGCCGCTGTCCATGCCTTTGCAGCAGCAGGCAGAGGGCATTCTTCCCTCGCATTTCAGTCATGCATCATCTGCTGACCCTTCATTTACAGTTAATAGGTTTCCTGGATCACAACCTTCTGTAGCCTCTGACCACAAGCGTAATTATACTGTGGCAGCCGATGCAACTGTCACCCAACTTCCAGATGAACTTGGAATAGTTGATGCTTCGAGTTGCGTCAGTTCTGGGGGTTCAGTACCAAATGTTGACATTAAGAGCTTATCGGTGAACTCGGTTACTGATGCTGGCAAGACTGTTCAGAATTGCAGTAGCAGCAACAGTAGCCTGAATGCAGGCACCAATTTAAAATCTCAGTCGCCTCAGCATAAGGGCATACCCGCCCAGCAGTACAGTCATTCTTCTGGATACAATTATCAGAGAGGTGGTGCTTCTCAAAAGAATAGTTCAGGTGGCAGCGAATGGCCCCACCGTAGAACAGGGTTCATGGGAAGAAACCAGTCTGGAGCTGAAAAGAACTTTTCCTCTGCAAAAATGAAGCAAATTTATGTGGCCAAGCAACCATCAAGCGGGAATCTCAGAGTCTAGAAAGGGAGCTTGCCTAGATTTCGGATTTGCATTGAACGGATTGTTTTCAGTCCAGAAATCAAAGTTTTGGTTGGTTTTTTGTTTTTGTTTTTTGTTTTTGTGTTCATGTTCCGTTAGTAAAGTGTGTTGGAATTAGTCAGTCTGTAGAGACCCATCCACTATGGATGAATGGCCGATGAACTTTGGTGGTGACTGCTACTGCAGTTTGATTGGGCTGCCATTCCAGACTAAAGGGATAATTTGATTTCATTCGTCCAAGTTACGTGCCGGGACATGGGACAGTCGTCTATCATGATATGAAGTTTTAGTCGGTTTCAAAAAAAGAAGAAAGTTTATTATTTATTGGGACTGATGTACTCATATTGCTGATTTTTAAGGTAATATCTGCCATGCTATCAAATGATCAAATTGGTGGGAACTTTCGCTTAATTTTGAAGTCATTTTTTCTACTTCTTAAGTTGTCTTTCTATCTTAGATTCTTATGCATCTAAATCTATTAAGCTAAGGCTGGATGGCCAAGTTCAAAAACTCTCTTTGATTGTAGCATACCTATAAACTGTAAGTTGTTGTTTTTGGCCAGGTTTCCGTGAAAGCGCCGTCATTTCTGGATTTCCAAATTGGGTTACCGGACCCACGGTGGGCCTGGCCTTATCTCCACGGAACTCGATTGCATCTCTGTCATAAGCCCTGGCGGCTTGCTTGGTCGTGTCGAAAGTGCTTAACCACACCCTTGCGACAGACCCCCCTTGGGTCTCGACTATCAGCAGCTCATTTGCCCCAAGGCCTCTGCTCTGCTCCCTTGAATGTCCACTTCCATTTGATTTCATTCTCTTCTCTTCTCTTTTCTGCTGCTTTAAAATATTGTTGATGCTCGATAGAAATTCTTTCTGGGTGTCAGTTTCTATACAAATGTAGACAGACATCGATGTCGATAAAATGTGGGTGTTTGAATGAATGCACCATTTTTAGAGAGCATGGAAGAGACGAGAAGATGATGGAACGGATGTCGTGCATTGTTCATTGAAACAAGTGCGATTTAAACAGGCTTGGAAACCACAGGTGTGAGGAAACGAACTTTGTCTAGGCCTCACTGCCCTTGCACACTAGACACTGAATCAATTTCCTTTTTTCTTTTTAATAAAAAAAATCAAACTACACTTTGATGTGTCAATATGTTGACAAATATTGGCGATAATTGAAAGGATTGTTGAAACATTGCAAATATGTTTTGAATCAAGAGATGGGATGGGATACCCTTAGTACCTTTGACGATATCCACCCTTGCTTACATGCATCTCCCTCTACTTCCTACAATATAACAATTTTTACATATTACTAAAATCAACATCAATATCAGTATCAAAACCGATATTGTTATCTAGTCCCTTTGAACTCTCTACAGATTATATAATATATTATTATTATTATTAGTTTAATTCTACGAACGCCGTCGTCTCCTTCCGTTGCTGTGCTCGGTCGTCGTCAGTTGCAGAGATTGCTGCTCGTCATCAACGGCGCGTGCATCTCAACCGACTTCATTGCTTTCGCATGTGGTGCGTTGCTGCACCCTATTTTCTCCTCTCTCACCCTTTTCATCTTCTTCTTCTCCTCCTTCCCTTTCAACCAAACTCCAAACAGCTTCAGAGTTTCGCCGCCGTTACCTACACTCCCCTCTTCTTCTTCTTCTTCTTCTTCTTCATCTTCCTCCTCCTCCTCGTCGATCTTACCCTTGCCTTTCAGATCTGCGCCCGAACCACGATTCCTCATGATGTTGTTGATCTGATCCGGCGCCACCTTCAAATAGTCCGTCAGAAAGACTACCAGCTCGTCACACTGTTTCTTCGTCTGTGCCAGCTCCGAATTCAGCATCTCGTTGTCCTTTCTTAATTTCTCGTTCTCCTCAGTCAGATCGGCGAATTGTGCCATCGTTCCCATCTCCACCGATCCCGGATTCTTCGAATCCGGCGATGAAGTCGAAGTCGATCCGATATCCTCCCCGGAGTTTGACGGCGAAGGGTTGCCTCCTCCGCCGAATTTACCGGGATGAGCAGTCTGCAACGGTTGCGACATCACGACCGTCTTTCGGCGACGGATTTTGGATAGGAGCTCCTTGTGGCCCCGTCGGAAATTGTCGTTGGCGAATTCCCATTTGTCCGGTACTATCTTCCGGAACCCCTGGATTAGGGATAACCCAAAATCAATTAATTAAATTAATGAATTGATAAAGATTCGGTATACGGATGAAGACATGCGGCAATTTCGTGGGAGTGGGAGAAAAACAAAGAATAATCCAACACGTGGCTTTAAAAATTGAACAATATAAAATATGTGTGAAGAAGTCTCTAGAGGCATCTGGACGGTGTGAAATTCACGACTTTTCTACGCTATCATTCCTGGACTAAATTCATGTGATCCTGTGGTTGTAAAAATGCAGAAACCAATAGTTCATCTAAACAAATTAAAAAAGATGAACAAGAACACCAACAAGGGTGTGAATCCAAGGGGTAAATAAGAAATTGAATCAATTACAAAACTAATATTAGTTGTTTGTATTTGATAAACTAAAAGAGGGAGCAAATTAATTGCATGATTAAATTTGGAGAGAGCGGTGGGTTGGCTTACGTAAGTGTTAAGCTGACGGACAAAGCTAGAGAAGTTGTTGTGTTTGAAATAAGTGGGAAGCAAATCTCTGGCGAAATCGGCGGTCTTCCAGACGATGAAGGTAGCGCCAGATTGGTTCCAGGAAACGACGTCGTCGGTGGCAGGATCGTCGACGAGCTGGTAGGTCTTGGTGAGAAAGGGCGCCGGGAGGGACCTCTGTGCCATTGATGGGAAGAAACAGGGGAGCTAAAAGCAATATTGTAATAGGAAGAAAGAGAAACAGCCGATGAAGAGAGTCAGAAGACGATGAGATGGCTGAAGAGAAGAAGAGCGGTGAGGAATTCCCAACCCCAGCAGTAGAATCCGGAGATGGAGGGAAGGGGCCTGTCAAATTCCATGACGGAATGGAGGGAAGAAATGGATCATAACCACAAATGGGAACAACAGTTGAACCCAGATTGCAATTATAATGGAACGGAACGGAATGGAATGGAACCCTTCTTTTCCCAGTTCCTGTAACAATAATAATAATAGTAAGGGCCCTTTTTAAAAAGAAGAAGAAGGGAGAAAGAAAGGTGGGAGTTGCTTCTAGAAGTGTTGAGAAACAAAGAGAAGGGAATAAAGAATATAATAAAATAAATAGATTAAAAAAGAAGGGGGGAAGAACAGAAAGAACCAGTCCGCCCTCCTCCACTAATACCTGCTTCTAATTCAAACCCTTTGAAAATACAGACACAAAGCAGTAGATGGAGCAGATAAGAGTGGAAAAGCAAAAGAGGCTCTTTTTGAAAACGGAGGCGTCTTGTCTTTTTGTATTGTAATCCAAGTTTTTCCTTCGTTTTTTTCCTTTTTTGTAATGTTTCTTTAGTTTAAGATAAGCACAATGTTGGAAAGAGAGAGAGAAAAAGAAACGTAATTTGATGGGAAGGAGGGCGTAGTAGGTAAGTAGAGACCTTTCATTTGTGTTCTCCCACATTTTCACGGACATGCTCATCCTGAACATTGAAGACTGGCTCACACTTGTCCAACACCCCCTTCTAAATTCATTACCTCTTTTTTTTTTTTTTTTTTTTTTTTTTTTTTTTTTTTTTTTTTTTTTTTTTTTTTTT
>NW_019268531.1:656944-716492 GCF_002738365.1 Cucurbita moschata
TTTTTTTTTTTTTTTTTTTTTTTTTTTTACCAGAAACAACCAAACTGTATGAAGTAGAGTAAGAGAAATGTTAGGAGGTCACCAAACTCCAAGAGGGGGGCGCTGAAAATACCAGACACCATTGTGTGAATGTGGGATTTGGACAGCACATTGTTTTGAACATGTTGTTGGTCGTAGTTTTGACGCCCACCCCCATACCAAAACGACCCAAGCCAAGCCGAGCCTTGTGGAATTCTATATATATATATATATTATATATTATAAGGTCAATGTGATGGGCATCAAATTCCAACGCCCACGCTGCCACCGCCTCCACATCTCTCTCCGTGGAATTGGAATGCCCGCCCAGCCCAGCCCAGCCCAGCCCAGCCCAGACCTGGAGGCTGCCTCCGCCTCTGCTCTTTTGACGTTTTTTTCCCTTTCTATTCCACTTTTTGCCTAACCTTTTGACAAAGTACGCAACCAAACATATCCCCATCACCCCCACCATTCATCAATATATATAACGGGGGTGTCA
The DNA here is from genome assembly GCF_002738365.1 of Cucurbita moschata. Classification (NCBI taxonomy): domain Eukaryota; kingdom Viridiplantae; phylum Streptophyta; class Magnoliopsida; order Cucurbitales; family Cucurbitaceae; genus Cucurbita; species Cucurbita moschata. Next base: position 657,462 of record NW_019268531.1, read on the forward strand.
CCAATGATATCATATAAACATTCACAGATCAAAAAAGCATTGTATTGTGCATTGTTTCAGAGTCAATTAAAAGCGCCTACCGTGGAGGATAATTCAATTTAAAGAATACAGATTATTCAACCATTCAAACAGTTAAGAATATTAGAATATGTTGGAAACTTTCCAAAGATCGTTCCACAAAACTGTCGGCAATGGCTTCGGCTTAGCTTAGCCAGTATGAATTATCCATAATTGCTTAAACTAAATGACAATATAATTAACTATTAATTATTTCCGACGAAAACGTATAATAAATTCATGATTATTACCTAAATAATGTATGGATGCATTATTATGAATCTGAAAACTTAGGAAATTGACTTTTGAAACATCATCGTATTCAATCAAAAAGCATTTTCGCAGAAAGACGAGACAGGTGTGTGCTGGTTTTTTTCTGCTTTGAGAAGCATTTAATTCCACCAATTTTTCCAAAATAGAAATTTCTTAAAACCTTCTCAAACAATCCTTACAACATTCGAGTTTGATTGTCAGATATTTTTACAGATTCAAATTCTGTCCTTTCATCTTACATATTTTAAGTAACAAGAGTTGACCCAGAACCGAAAATTTTGTTCCAAATGTGAAACATATGTGAATTAATTAATATTCCCTGTTTTGACTTTAAAGAAAGATCCTTTTATTTTCCTTTTCCCATTGTGATATTGAAATTTGTGACATTAATTCTTTTAATTATTGTTGCTTCAACTTGCACTCGAATTTTGATTTTGAATGGATCTTCAAGCCCATATGACCGAAGAGTTCAAAACCATCTACCATTAATTTTTATGCTTTGACTGACAGAATTTGTACTAAAGTGATGCAATTTTTAGAAATGAAAATTGTATGCTTTTGACTGAAAGAAAATGTGTACGTTAATCAAATTAAATGGAACTTCGCTCTATTCAACGTGTGCGTGATTGTAGGTATAATTGACTGTAACATTAATTTAGGTAATTCAATGTGTGATTCCCCTTGTAGAGAATAAGTAGGAACAATTTAAAGCTAGGATGAGAACGTCAATTTAGTTGGATTGTGATTCAGGATGGAACGCCTTAAGTAGTCCGAGTGCAATAGAATCATGAAACATAATTAGAGGGTGATGCTCTTGGTGCTCCCTACACATGAATCTATGTCAAGACAGTCAAATCACCTTGAAGATGGCCAAAAAGTAGCCTTTCAGGCCCATAGTCAGTCAGTACAGTGCCAGAGCAGTCAGTACCGGCCATTCTAGGTGTGAGGCACCGACTTGATGGGTTTGCTAGATTACCCAGTCAGTACCGGCCAAATTTTATGATAGTTTTCCATGGTTTTTTTCATCCTACATTGAATGGTCGGTTAGTCTTTGGATACCTCTAAATACGGAGTGTGACACCATATTTACAAATTATTTAAGAACAATTTGCAAATATGATATCAGCTTTGATCGCCAACCTAAAAATACCCATTAAAATATGTGAAGAATATAGAATTAATGTAATAATAGATAGCTATTCTGCATGGTGGGTATTATATATTGTCGGTAGCCCCAGAATTGGTCCAATTGGACTTTACATCCATCAAAGCCCCATTAGTGGTCTGGAAACCACTGCCCAAAATGCTCTAAAAACAGAGAAAATATTGAGGTAAGGTGCACAAACGAGTTTGGATACAAGGGTAAAGATCCTTTTCATTGAACAAATAGCCAAAAGAAGATTGTTACCCACATCAATTTATCAGTTTGTTATACAAGGGTAAAGATCCTTTTCATTGTCCTGCTTCTCATTCATCATAACAAGACTTTTCCAAATCAATAATTCACTGCTTCATAAGCTTCATTCAGCTAGCTTAACTAGGAAGCTTTTCCTAAGAATATCTACATGATTTCAAAAGGAAGGAAGAGGCAGCTGCCTCCACATTCTGTCAATTCCTTGTGTTCGCTGAATATAATATGTTAATATATATCTTTGGAGTCGATTTGACTTTCGGAATTTGAGAAACAGAGAATTCAAGAAAAAAAAAGGAACTTGGATAGTTGAGGATTAAATGTGTATGTGTTGATTAGAATCTGTAGTCAAGCCAGAACGGAAGTTTGGGAAGAAAAAAAATAAACATGATACAAATTTTGTGATGAATTGATCGGCAATAATCAATACTGCCGTACTGAACAAGCAACCACCTGTGCCCATTGCTTCAGCCTTGCTTTCACCGTCTGCGGATTCTCCCCTGAAAACCCAGTTCGAAATTTCCCGACACCCAAACAGACAAAAGTAAAATCAAGACCGTTGGATTCTTACAATTTTCACTATTCAATTTCAAGGGTTGTAAAGAAGGTAACATACCGAGGCTGATTATGGCGGCGGGGCTACTCTGGGCAGAGGGAGAGAGAAAATCCGAAACAGGGGAAGAGCAGAGAGACGCCGACGAGTTCGAGAGAGTGCGATAGTAGTGCTTGTTGACGGCGTGGTAAAAGCCCAACGCCGGGAAAGTTTCACAGAGTCGAGGGTCCACCTCCGGAGAGTTGAATCCGAACCCCAACTCAACGCAGGCTTTGAGTTCTTCGAAGTCATCGTCGGTCACGCTCTTGCTCCGCCGAATCTTGCTTTGGGTTTTGCGGCGGAGCCAGGCCTCCTCACGGTCCGCATCCGGCGACCAAGACAAGTGCTTGTAGAGTGGGAAAGGCCGTGCCAAGGCCGGAGGCGGTGAGCGGAGATCGTCAGTATCCGACATGTTTGCACAGCCGGGGGTCCGGAGACCTCGCCGGAGAGAGCAATTGGAATGGGGATTTCTTAAGGGAGTGGACTAAAAGGGGAATTTAGGGAGCGTCGGGTTGGGGTTGGTGGTAGGCCAGGGGGTAAAGACTTCAACTTTGGTTGGACCTGGTCATGCTGACCTGTCGCCGTTCTGCCTTTTTTCCCAAGTTTATTTCATCATTTTTCTTTTCTCAAACGAAAATGTGAGAAGATACACAATATCTAGTAGCGGTAGACTTTGACCGTTTTTATGGGTTCGGCTTAAACAAGGAGAGGTGCTGATGTTGATTATGATAGTACGCTTAAACAGCATGTTTTTGAAAGGCTAACCAAAACCATTTGGGGTGCTTGAATTGGTACCTTTGCTGTCAGTTCCCCTTTGAAGCCTTGAAGCTCTCTTCTGCATGGAATGTTCCTTCCATCCCCCTTTCCACTCAGTTTTGGAGTAATTTTCTTAACATTTTCAACACACACACACACACATTCCCATCTCACTTTCACAATCACGCCTGTTCCTACTGAAAATCGAAGCAGCTCAATGGATTCAACCCACTCTATACACGATCACACCAACCTGAACTCTATTATTGCCCACCTACTTCAAATAGTTTTTAAATAACTATCAAACTACTCTTCATTCATGCTCATAAATATAATAAAGACAATGGGTTTGTAACATACACTCTGTGTAATTATCTTGAAGAATTAAAAACTCCATATTGCCAACAACAAGAATACTAAGGATTTGGTAACCCAACAACAACAATATGTTTATGTCTATGGAGGTATAAATGTACCATAATAATTGATGAATTTATTATTATTATTCAAGTTGCCTACCATCATACCCTCCTACTTATATTCTAATTCAATTCAATTAAAGTTTTAAGCAATGAAAAAGGTGTGGTTTCCGTATCATTCCAGACATGATGCCAAGACATCTACTGTGAAATAAGTTGCTTAGCGAAGCACAAGGGACGATATAATTTTTTAATAACAACTTGAATGTATTCTAAGTCTTAAGGAAATTATTAAAAAGTTTGTGTGAAGATGAAGAATTCAAATCCTTTATTTTGTAGGATTGAGTTGGGATATTAAAAATGAATATAAATTTAGTGAGAAAAACAATATTAAAAATTTAAAAACAATTTATTTTTAGAATTTATAATTAAAGAAAATATGTTAGGTGATGCTAGTATTTATTACACATTTGGTTCATAATATACGGTAAAAGCTAAGCCCCTACAAATCTAATTCATACGCTTTCTTTTCATGGCAACCCTAAGTTTGGATCAAAAAAGCTTTTCAAGAAATACATGTTATTGTAATGTGTGAAAATGATATAATTGGGGCTTTCTTGTAACGCGACTTCACGTGCCAATCACATGTTTCTGGTTGTTTTCAGTTGCGTATCACGTTCAACGGTACAACTGATTTCCTTTTGCTTTTATTTTTTTAATTTTATTTTTATGAGGTAAATATAATTAAATCAGTACAGAAAAAGAAAGCATTAACATTTAACACCCACACTACACCTCTCCTCTCCGCCCTCTACCTCTATAAGTACCTCACCTTCTGTTTCTCCCCAAATTCTTCCCATCTTCTTCTTCTTCTTCTTCTTCTGTTTGTTACTGCTCCATTCAATGGTGGATGTTGACAGTAGGATGGCCGGTCTCAATCCGGCACATATTGCCGGACTCCGACGCCTCTCCGCCCGTGCTGCTGCCGTTACTCCTTCTCACCCTGCACGCGCCGGCCTTCTCTCCTTCGCTTCTCTGGCTGAGAAGGTCATCACTCATATGCGCAACACTGGCGTCCAGGTGCAACCGGGCCTCTCCGTCGCCGAGTTCGCTCGAGCCGAGGCTGAGTTTGGCTTCGTTTTCCCTCCGGATCTCCGAGCCGTACTGTCCGCTGGTTTGCCGGTGGGTCCTGGCTTCCCCGATTGGCGAGCTTCCGGCGCCAGGCAGCATCTTAGAGCCACGCTCGATTTTCCAATTGCGGCCATCAGTTTCCAAATCGCGAAGAATACGTTCTGGTCCAAGTCATGGGGTCCGAGGCCCTTAGACCCGGAAAAGGCACTACGGGTTTCGAGAAATGCTCTGAAGAGAGCGCCTCTTTTGATTCCCCTCTTCAGTCATTGCTACATTCCCTGCAACCCATCACTGGCGGGGAACCCAATCTTCTCCGTCGATGAGAATCGGATCTCCTTTTGCGGTCTGGATCTATCCGATTTCTTCGAGCGGGAATTCCTTATTCGGAGCTCCGAATCTGATGCCCACTTTCTCAAAAACCAAAGGTCCATCAGTGAAAAATCGGCCGGCTCCTCTAACTTCTCGCGACGGAGCCTGGACACCGGAGCAAGAACGCCGAGGTGGGTGGAGTTCTGGAGCGACGCCGCCGTTGATCGGCGGCGGAGAAACTCGTTGTCGTCGGCGTGTTCATCGCCGGATAGGGTATTCGAGATGCCGAGATCGGGAATTCCGAAATGGGTAAAGGACTACATTGAAGAAATAGGATCGAGACTGAGAGAAGGGGGATGGAGCGAAACGGACATTTCAGAGATGGTACAAGTGTCAGCCTCCGGATTCTTCGAAGGAGCGATGGTCATAGTGGACAACCAGGCGGTTCTAGACGCTCTGCTCGTAAAAACGGATCGGTTTTCGGAGCTTCTCCGAAAAGCGGGATGGAGCTCCGAAGAAGTGTCGTACGCTCTGGGGTTCGATCATCGACCCGAAAAGGAACGAAAACCGGCAAAGAAGCTGTCTCCAGAGCTGGTGGAAAGAATCGGGAAACTGGCAGAGTCGGTTAGTGGGTGATAGTAGTAAGGGCATCCCAATCCCCCATCTGCCAAGATTCCTCATTTTGCCTCTTTTTAAAATTTCAAGGTCTTGGGTTACAAATTTGTTTCACACCCACAGTCATTACTATTTTATATTTATTTATATATATATATGTATAATACACCAATGGAAAAAGGATCCGTTCATGTATGATGTATGTATGTATGAATGTATACGAATAATAGGCATAAATGAGAAATGAAGAAATATTAAATTATTTTGTGAATTTTGAATCCAGGTTACATGTATTTTTATTTTTATTTTTTGTTTTTAAGAATTGGGTCTCACTCCAATCCAATTGGAATCACAGAAATAGAAGCAAGAAAGGGGGTTTCTGGGAGAGGCGGGAGCGTGGGACACCCAAACGACCATGACATTCCATGCAACCAAAGGGGGCTGTCGTTTAGCGTCTGGAAATTAAAAGTAAAAATCTTATATTTTGGATTATATGTCCTCATGTTTTTTCTTTTCTGGTGAAATTTTCCCCAGAAAATTAGTTCAAACAGTTGAAATCGTCGGAAGAGAGGTACCATAAGACCAAAATTAGTGGCTGGAAATGTTAAACTACAATTATTTTAAAATGGTCCAAAATTAATAATTCCTTAGAATTGGACCATTCAAGTTGAATTATTGAATTTTATTCTGCAAATTATTGAATAACAATAATTAAACATGACAAAATATAAATTAGGAAAAAAAGTTCAATTCTCTTACCCACATTGTATATGATTAAACCAAACCATATTCAAATTACTTTCTTTTTCTTTTTTAGAATATATCATTATTTAATATTTTACGCACGTGGGTTGTAATAAATAAAGTGGGATGTTTTTACAAGTAGATAAGGTTGGAAGGCATTGGAAAAGCGAAACGAAATAGTTGGGGATATCATTATTTTGGCACCTCCACCGCCGCTGTCCTGTTTGTATTAAATGCAGTGGAGGAAGACGCATAGAAAAATGATGGTATGGGCCAAATGGGCCTCTGATGCTGGGCTAACGTACTCTTCTGACCCAGATCAAGTTTGTCTTGTTAGGTCGGATCCAAGTAACATGGCCTGGTCATGGTGTTGACATTCATTTAGCTTCAAATCCTTGGTATCACACTGGAAGGAAGGTACAGGAAGCGACAACAAACTTTATAAAGAAAATAAAAGATTAGATATGAAGTCCCTGGTCTTGTATTTAATCCATTTACTTTAATGCAAAATCATAGAGATGATAGGATAGGGGGTTGGGTTGAATGGGTAATGCAAATGATTGAACAAAAAAAGAAAAGTTAAAAACTTTGTAGTAACTAAAAACTGAAAGTTGGAGAGAGTGTGTGTGTTTATAAAAAATGAAACAATAATTGAAGTCATATGATTTTTGTCTGTTATAGAGAACAGGGAATAGACATTGCACATGTCCCAAGGCCAAAGGGTTGCACCCCTATCTATCTTTCCTATCACCTTCTTACACTTACATGCACCTCCTCCTCTCTCAACACACACTACTCCATTTATTTCCTACAAATAACCGACCAACTTGCATTCATTTTTATACATGTGTTAGATTCTCAGTTTAAAAATGGTGAGACTAATAACGATACGTGATAACTAAAACGAACAATATCTATTAATAGTAAACTTGAGTTGTTACAAATGGTATCGAAACTAGATATAGGACAGTATGCCAATGAGGACGCTAAATCATTGAGGAGGGTGAATTATTAGATCCGGTGTATTTTAATTTTTGTGCACAAGGAGCTTTTTGTTGACTCACATTGTCCAAGTATTCCACCATATTTAGCCACTCAAAAACATTGTTGCAGCTAAAATACACAACATTGATGAAGATTGATGATAATATATGTTGAGGTCATGTCAACTCTCTGCCTCTTTTACTTTGTCTCTATTTGCACATGGAAATCCATCCATTTAAAATTTTTTTATTTTAGTGATAAGAACACTTATTTATCTTATATTATTAATCCCTGACATGCATACTTAATAACCAATTCTCCTCTACTAATAGCTTCTTCATATGCTAATGTTTAATAAGTATGGTAAAGTGCCAAAAGTAATAAGAAAGAAGTCAAACACAAAATTACTTCTGAATAGTAGGCAGTATTTAATCACACTTGGAACTAAATTAAAAATGTGTACTTTGTAAGATTCCTTAAAAAAAACAAAACAAAAATTAGAAGAAATGGCATGTGAGGGGGGGGCAATGAAAGAAGCCCATATTTGAACCCTCTTTTTAGTGTTTCAATAATATATTTGCACCGAAAGCATTGGCGGAGGCAGAGAACAAAAAACAAATCTTTCTCTCCATCAATTCAATCTTTTCCAGTTTTTTTAGATTACCCCCACACAAAAGAAAAAAGAAATGAACTTTATCTTCTTAAAACTGTAAACTAACACAAAATTGCTATAAAACAAATTGTTGATTGAAACTAAACGTTGGAAATGTACCCATCTCTTCAACTTACCCAAAGCTTTAACACCATTCATCCATCAATCCGTCAGGCCTAGATGTACGACAAAGCAAGAAAAAGTTTAACTCCGAATTGGTTGAAGTGCTTTGCAGGATTCCCATCATTCTGGATGCCAAGTTCCTCCACTTTCAGGCAAACTAGTTTCTCATAAATCTGATGTGATTCCGAATGTGGCCGTGTCCTTCCTTCCTTCCTGCTAATTCACTCCAATTTATAGCAACCCAAGGAAAGCTAGATCGCTGCGCTGCTACCTCCTGGCCTGGCCTGGCCTCCCGTCAAAACGAAGTTTCCAGATACCCCCCAGACCGCAGGTATATTCCACAAAAAGTGGACGGAAGAATAGTGTTGAAACCGGAATTCTATCGATAGAGACGCAGAGACCCTTGTGACTCTTTACTGTTACTGTGTTGTACTGTTCACAATGAAGGAAAGAATTTGCAGTTCTTCCTACAATTTCAGTGCGTTTCCAAGTCCCGGAGTTCCAAATTACTGGGAAATCAATGTAATGAACCAAAGGGGTTGTAGCTCCGAGCGAATACCTCATCCTAATAGCAACACCCGGCGGAGGAATGCCTCTGTCGCTGCCTTCTCACCCTTTTACGGTAGGATGCCGCCCTCCAAATGGGAGGATGCTGAGCGATGGATTAGTAGCCCGGGAAGCGGCTTCGGCAGGGGTTTGCAGTCTCACCTACAGAGAAGACCAAAGGGATCGTCAGAACTTTGTATTACGACACCCCCCGAGAACAGGGGTTTTGCCACCTCCAAACTGGGCTCTGCTCTTTCCACTGGCGTGTTGGTGGCTGATGGGATTTCTATCTGCTATGGCGGTAGCATTGAAAGGGGACAATCCTATCCAGAGTGTACCATCCAACCATTAATTTCCGCACCCAGATGGTCAAATTTACTGAACAACTCGCCACTGCCAAGCTTTCAAGGTATCTCTTTCTTCTCCCTGTATTATCATACAGTTGTTTTGAGTTGGAGATTGGTGGTTCTTAACATGTTCTTTATGGCTCTGTTATCATAACCTAACCACAGATGAAAAATATGATGGTTCCGAGAAGACAATGGATTCGGGGGTCGTTTCACAACGGAATGTGGCAACCCAAATGAGCGGTGTTGAAGAATCCACACCTTCATCTCCTCAGGGGAATGCTTCACTTCCCTCTTCATCCCCTTCAATACACCAATGTATGGTTGGAAAAGAGAGCGAGCATTGTTGTAAACAAGAAGTGAGAGATGTTGAGGTAGACAGGGGAGCCACGGAGATGCAGAGATCCAAAGGGGACAACTTCCCACACCTTGGAAACAGGAATGAAAATGCTACGGGAGCTATGCAGGTTTCCAAGTAGGTGTTGTTTACAACATGTTTTGAAGTGGAGTTTATTTTATTGGAATGTATGGAGTCTAAGTGGAATTGTAATGTTTAGGTTGCAGAGAGAAGAAAGCAAGATAAGAGCATGGGAGAATTTGCAGAAGGCCAAAGCTGAGGCTGCAATACGCAAACTGGAGGTTAGGGTCTGTTTTAGTTTTAGCACCAAAATCTGCATGTTTCACTCTGTTTTGTTGTGGGAAAAGAATCCCTTACAACATTTCATTGGAATTGAATGACTGATGATGAGGGATGTTGATTCAGATGAAACTTGAAAGGGCGAGATCATCATCAATGGATAAGATACTGAAGAAGCTGGGGAAGGCACAGATGAAAGCACACAAAATGAGGAACTCATCAGCATGCGATGGAAACCAAAGAGTTGACGACACAAACACAAACACAAACACAAACAACTTTCTCCCCTTCCACAAGCACGTGTGGATTGGTTCCCTTAAGCGTTGGTTCATCTGCCATGCTTCCTGATTTCTCCAGGTAGCATCTGAAGCTTTTGTGGTCTGTCTTACAAATTTGCATACTAGCTTAGCTTCGTAACTTGGTTGGTTCTTCATCATTACTTGTTTTAGAACAATAAATTAGAGCTGGATTCTGGCATCTACTTTTGAATATGATCAACAAAGGACAAAATTTGACTTGGTTCATAACCAAAAACCTAATTTATCCCCCCCCCCCCCAAGAAAGAAAGAAAATCGGTATGGAATATAATTTTGTCTCTAGTCCCATTTATGTAATGAAATTTTTTTTCCACTCACTTTCTCATTTCCTGTATAAACAAAGAATCCTTTCCTTATTCGGGATGGATTCAGTAAAATAGACTACTAAGGATATTTAATCGGATGGAAGGTTTATCATATATATCGTATTTGACCATTTATTAGAGGCAAATATCTTACCTGAATAAGGATTTTTGGCCTTCTATTTTATTGTAATATCTTTGATCATTTGTTCCAGTCAAATATCTAGATATTTATCTCTTCATATTTACCTTTTGTTACAGGAATATATCTTCTATTCATTTATTATTATTTCCATATAATATGTAATTTATTTGATTATGTGGATCATCATAAATATAAAACTTTCACCCGTATTTAGACGGATAGTTTTAGCAAATATTTTCATATGAGTTATTATAAGTTTATAAAATTAGTATTCCTTAGAGATGTGCAAACAATTGAAACCACAACTTCCAAGAACAAACCAACAAAATGAAACATTGAAATGTGTTTTGAAACATAAATAGTAACAACACACAAACACTTGAACATAACACAACAATTTAAGAAACATAAAGACTTACTATGTACCCAAGTAGGGCTCCTTATTCGGTTACATTTATTGGAATCATATTCATTTCATCACACTTATTATTTAACATAACACTTATTATATTTTGGTTTCATGTATGAGAAGGAACCCATTCAGTCTTCACATCCTCCCCTACTGGCTTTAGGGAGGTGAAACCAGGAAGCCTTTGGTACCCAACCGAGTTGAGTTGACATAATCTTGAGGGCAATGAGCATTAACTCCAGGCACCAACAATCCAAACACCCTCATCATTCTCAAAGGCACTCCTTCCTTGTACTCCCTTCCCTTTATCCAAAAAATTAATAAGCTTCTTCCCAACTCCATGAATGCACGAGTTCGCATCATCACCGCTGCCACCATTGAGAAATAGTTCTTGAATGGCTCTTCTTCAAGAATCTGAAAGCCCCACCAAAAGCATTTTGTTTTGTTTTGTTTTTCTTTTCAATCTAGATTTGATTGTAAAGAATTAATTTATTAATTGATTAATTAATGAATTACCTTGGCTTTATAGAAGATGTCGAAATAAATACAGGGTCCGAAGTGTTTGAACATAGAGGCCTTGTCATCCAGGGGTAGCCGAGGGACCATGTCAAACCCATACACGAATCTGTGGAAACCAATATTGTATTGCGAGTATGTTTTGACCATAAACTCTCCAAATTTGGAGTCTCCAACCCGAGGTTGTCCATATGTGTACACTCCCTCTAATCTTTGTAGCAGGAACTCTTCCTGATGGAACGCCAAAATAAAGGGAAATAGTGCGGCCAAAGCGCCGCCCAGGCTGTGCCCAGTTACCACGAACTTGGCGTTCTCATTTTCTTTGAGAAGTTTAGTCAGCTTTTTTCTGAGGGTGTAATAAGCCAAAGGCTGGTTTTTATCTTTTCGGTTTACTTCCTTGGGCCATCCAACGGACTTTTGTAAGCCCAGTGCTTTCATAAACCCGGCATGGACTTTTCCAAACCCTTCCAGCTCGTACCAAGACAATTCCACGTCGGTGATCCAGTCGTAAGCACTGAAGGGCGATGTGCCTCTAAATGCCACCACGATGGTGTCACAAACAGGATTCTTATCCCAAAACATGCATGCTTGTGTCGACCGTTTCTTTTGATATTCTAGTAAATACAAATTCAAAACACATCATTTATTATTTATTTATGCACATACAATAATACATGCACGCGTAGCAAACTGGAAAATCAATATGGTGTTACCATTCCAAAAGTTGAAAAATCCCAAAAATTCCATCTGCATCATAACAACACAAAATATTTGACAACTTCCACAATTATATAATATTGTCTACTGTGTTTTATATTATTTATTTATTTATAAATTCATGATCAACCCTTTAATTATGGTTTATGTACCTTCCAAACATCCTTAACAATCTTTGTAACGCGAGCTTCATTCTCATAGACCAGTTTAGAAGCCATCATGCAGAGAGCAGCGTTGTAGTTGACATCCCCAGGCTTTATACTTTGGTCTAACGTTATTCTTTCATCCAAATAACCGATTACTGTCTGGTAATCCGCCGATGAGCTGTCCGGTAGTTTCAACTTCACTGCACAAAACAACATATATATTTGAATATTATTTCGTTTTCCTAAAGGTTATTAAAACAGAATATTAATTAAGTAAATGGGAGGGAAGTGGGGGTGACATCGGAAGATATTGAGGAGGCCAAAAACGCCGCCGTTGGCAGACAAAAAGTTGAGGCTGAACTCAACGACGAAGCCAAGCAAGGCGAGTGGGGCGGCAAACAATTGGAGGAGCTTGTGGACGATGATGGTGATGATGATGAGAATTCTGTGGGCGAAATTGAACTCGGTTGGGTGGCTGGATTCTACAAACTTTCTTTCATGGAGCTTGGGGGAGAACAAGAATTTTAACAAGTCGAAGACGTTAAGGTCTTCGGGCTTGAAAAGCATGAAGCTTTTGGAGAAGGCCTTGTTGCAGATATCATCAATAACAGCAGCCATGGCCGGATATCAAGATGTAGTGAGGATGTCTTGATGAGGGGACTTGATGTTGTCGAGGTCATATAAATAGTATTAGCAGCTTGTTATGTGTTAAAAAAAATATTTAATATATATACATATTTTATTTTTTATTATAGGTAAATACCTCTGTATCACATTTTATTTTTTATTCCTCCCTTATTTTAGGGTGTGGCTCCCTCTCTTTCTATTTAAATTGGATGTTAACTTCTACTCCTACCAATAGTGTTAAAAAAATCAATTGTAAGAGTCTTTTTATTCGTCAGTTAAAATATGCTTGAGATATTCTTACTCGTGCTCATTCGCTTGATAGCAAACTAGTCTATAAGGTGCAAACCACACTCTTCGTCCCTCTCTTTCTTTCCTTTCGTTGTCTAAAATAGACCATAGAGTCCACATTTTGAGTTTCTACTCTCTTCTTCCTCTCTCTAGCCACTTTCTCTAGAGTGTCGCCTTAATTCTAAAGTCTCTACCTTTAGTCTCTATACCCCCATAACACATGGTTGTTTCTCAACCCCTCGTTGCTGATGGATCTCTTTTCTCTGATTCTACTCTCTATCGATTTCCCGTTCTATTTTTAACTGCAATTTTTTATATATTTCTATGAAATTTTTATGCCGGTTTTTCCTTCACTTTGCTTTTTGACTTGACCAAGGCCCTCCCAATTGCCCTCTCTCTAAGTTGCTACTGCGGAGGAGGCATATTCTTGTCAGAGTCAAGCCAGCATTGCCGTTCCAGTTTTTGATGGCCAAGAAAACACTATACCGCCCAACCAGACATCTCCTCCAAAACAAGTTGCTGACATCTTCACAAAAAATGTTTCTCGACCTTTTTTAGATCCATCCAATGCTCAACTTGTGGGGTTGTTAAGGATATTTAGTCCTGAATTATAACTTACCATATATATCATATTTGATATTTTATTATACGCAAATATCTATATATTTGCCTTCCATTACCGCTTACTATCATATTTGACTTCTATTATAAACAAATATATTGTATTCATTTATTCTTCTTCCATATTCTTGTAATTTATTTGCTTCTCTGAATGATTATAAATAGAGAACTTTCGTACATTTAAGGTATGGTAGTTTCAACAAATATTCTCACTAGTATGTGTGTACGGCGTAAATCTGTATTAAACGAGGGTTTCGACTTACTACCTCTTGTGTTTTTAGAATGACCCAACAACTTAAATTATTGAATTAAATAAAATAAATATTTTAATAACCCATATTAAAAAGGGAGGTGGTTATATTAGTCATATTTTCAAAATTAATTTAAAATTGTAAATTGAATATATTGCGTCATCGGTTGTATTTATTGCGTAAATTTATTCATGCACTAAATAGACTCGTAGCATTTATTTGTGAAATTATTTTGTTGAATACATCTTTGCATTAAAATGGAAGGTTGTGATCCACCCTCAACGGTTTTTTGAATTATAAGTAAATTTCAATTTGAAAAATATATAGTTTTATAAAACAGATTTTCTGTTGCTCTAATTTATTTTTTTCTCTAACATATTTGTCTCAAAAAGAAAAATAAAATAAAATTCTTTTCCACTTTTTTCTTCCTAATATTTCCATATTACTTAATACTCTATTTGGTTTAATATTTTATGACAACTTTTAAAATCTTATATAATTTTGAAGCATTAAAAATAATTTCCGACGAATAAAGTATTTTCTATGAAGAAACTGGAGAAGGGTGATTTATGGTATAAAAAAACGATTTATTGTTTCGATTTAATATAAATTAATTGATTCTAAATAATTAATTATTAATTGAATTAAATAATTAAATGTAATTATTTAAAAATTGAATACTCCTACTAAAATTATTAACTACAATTATATTAAACTTGACAGTGCATAATCAATTTTGCTTGTGGCTAATTAATTCCCTAATTTTGAACGTGAGTTGTAAAGCTCTAATTTTTTTAAAAATAATTTTGTAAAGATTAAAATAAAATTGATAGACTTGAAGTCGTTGGAAATCTTAGATTTAATAGGATTGTATTTAGGTAATTATGTTTTTGAAATTTTGGACCAGAAATTTTATATTTAAAATTTAAATTTATTAGTTTTATAACTTAATTCTAAATCCTATTTGAAAATCTAAATTTAAGATTCTATGAAAGTTTTTATCACTAAATTTGTTTAGAATATGGCTCTTATTAAAAATATTTTGGGACTTATTTTAATTACTTCAAAGCACAGGCTAAATCTCTAAACTCTTTATTTAATTCTAAAGGGTTTTATTGTCGGTGAATTATGATATGAACATGATTTATAAAATATTTTGGGACTTATTTTATTCACGACTTAGTTGTTGTTGTGGAATGATATTTCGTAACTAAGATGATGATAACTAATGAGTGGCAGTATTGATTATTTTGCTATTACTACCGTAGTCACCTTCAAGCGGGGATAACTATGTGTCGATATTTGTGCGTTGGTTATTTCATAATTACCATCATAATCACATTGATGCGATGTTAGCTAGTTGACATTGGTTAATAGTAATTACTACCATGGTCATCTTGGATAATGAAAACATTTCGTGGAAAAGTTAACTTTGGTGTGTTCTAATAGCTATCTATTAAGGTCCCTCAATTATAGTTTTTACATATTTAACCCTCAATTAGGGGTATCTTACTAAATATTTTACTATATTTTTAAAATGATTTTTAAGTAAAGGTAAGACATTGAGGAGAGAGTGAACTAACAGAGTGAAAAAATTAATTATAAAACACCTTTAAAGTTTTTGTATTTTTATTTTTCAGGATATTTTTGCTTTTAACTTTTTAGATGATTTAAATTATGTTAGAGAGTTCTGAAGTTAAACCAATAGTCTTTGTTGATCTAAGTTTATGCTGTTGATTGTTCGGTTGTCATACTGCTCTAATGTCAAAGAAGTGCAAAGGTCTTTAACAGGATGATCAAACAAATGTCGCAGACTCAGCTTCATACTATAACATATCGTATCAAAATATTCTGAACTTGGGTCGCACCGACGTTTGTTTGTCGCCGTTTTTCTTCAGTTCATGGTCATTTCTCCTTTCTCTTCCCCTCCCGCGTTGTGTTATCTGATTTCTTTCTCTCGTTCTCTCTCCCTTTCGTTTCCTCTCTGTATCCTCTGCAGGTGGTTTCTCGGAAGGCTGAGGACTGATTTAGTGTTGCTTTGCGAGGCGTGGGGATCGGGGAGCATGTGCTCGAGAGAGTTGCCAGAACTCCGGAATTCTCGCTCGTTTTTCGGCAACCAATAATTTTTATTTTGAATCCTTACATCTCTAGTCATAAGTTGTTTATGTGTATATGAGATATCACAAGTCTTCAATATATCCCCTTTTTTGAATCACATCTTTGACATTGTTTACTATTCTGTTTTTTATATGTTTTGAAAATCTATCATTCACTATTGTCCAACTTCTTTACATTCAAAGTTATATGTTTTTAAGATTGTAGAATTATTATTCCTTAGAGATGTGCAAACAATTGAAACCACAACAAACCAACAAAATAGCAACACACAAACACTTGAACATAACATAATAATTTAAGGAACATAAAACTTATTATTCGGTTACATTTATTGGAATCATATTCATTTCATCACACTTATTATTTAACATATAACACCCATTATATTTTCGTTTTATTTATATGAGAAGGAACCCATTCAGTCTTCACATCCTCCTACTGCCTTTAGGAAGGAGAAACCAGGAAGCCTTTGGTTCCCAACCGAGTTGAGTTGACATAATCTTGAGGGCAATGAGCATTAACTCCAGGCGCCAACAATCCAAACACCCTCATCATTCTCAAAGGCACTCCTTCCTTGTACTCCTTTCCCTTTATCCGTACAATTATTAAGCTTCTTCCCAACTCCAGGAATGCACGAATTCGCATCATCACTGCTCCCACTATCGAGAAATAGTTCTTGAATGGCTCTTCTTCAAGAATCTGAAAGCCCCACCAAAAGCATTTTTTTTTTTTCAATCTAGATTTGATTGTAAAGAATTATTTTGTTAATTGATTAATTAATTAATTACCTTGGCTTTATAGAAGAAGTCGAAATAAATACAGGGTCCGAAGTGTTTGAACATGGAGGCCTTGTCATCCAGGGGTAGCCGAGGGACCATGTCAAACCCATAAACGAACCTGTGGAATCCAATATTGTATTGCGAGAATGTTTTGGCCATAAACTCTCCAAATTTGGGGTCTCCAACCCGAGGTTGTCCGTGTTAGAATTGGTCAATCCATTAGAATAGCTTGAAGTTAGTCATGCCATAAGAATAGGCTTACTTCGTTAGTTTCCTATGAAATCGGATCTATTAGTTAATCTTTTGCCAATATAAATAGAATATGTCCTCAATAGTGTGAGGTACAGTTTTGCATAAACTTGATATGGTATCAGAGCAGAAATAAGATCCACGAGATCCATAGCCTCTGCTGTTAGACATGTCAATCCCATTCAACACAATGTCTTCTCCGTCGATCAGTCAGGTGATTAGTGTTAAGCTTACACAAGAAAATTATCTACTGTGGTCTACCCAAATCCTTCCCTACTTGCGTAGCCAAAACCTTGTTGGTTTTGTGGATGGATCCATGCCTGCACCAAGCCAGACGATCGCCGTTGAACCAAGTGAAGAAACAGGGAATCGCAAAATTATCATCAACCCTGAGTTCACAGTCTGGTACCCCCAGGACCAGCTGGTACTCAGCCTCATCAACTCATCAGTCACTGAGGAGGTTCTCAGCACGATGGTTGGAATCACCACTGCACGAGAAGCCTGGATTACGCTGGAGCGACAATTTGCTTCCACATCTCGAGCAAGAGCAATGCAGATCCGTATGGAACTCTCTACTATCCAGAAAAAGGACATGACAATTGCTGACTACTTTCGTAAAGTAAAACATCTTGGTGATACACTTGCTGCCATTGGCAAGCGAATAGAGGATGAAGAACTCATCGCCTACATGCTGCAAGGACTTGGTCCAGATTATGATCCTCTAGTCACAAGCATTACAACCAGAACAGATGTATACACTGTCAGCGACGTGTATGCTCACATGCTGAGCTATGAGATGCGGCACTTGCGTAAGGGTACATTTGAGCAACTTTCATCTGCTAACAATGTCAATAGGATATCCATTCGTGGAGGTGCCAATGGAGGTCGAGGTAGTCGCGGTCGTAGTCGTCAGTTAAATAGTGGTCATGGACAATCAAGGCGTACTGTGAACAATCCTGGACGTCAACCATCAAAGACACAAAGCAGCTCAGGCATTGTCTGTCAGATTTGTGGTAAGCCCAATCACGATGCTTTGCAATGCTGGCACAGATTTGATCAGGCATATCAAGCCGAAAATAATCTCAAACAAGCAGCTTTGGCAACAAGTGGATACACTAGTGACACAAACTGGTATGTTGACACTGGAGCCACAGATCATATCACCAATGACCTAGAGAGGCTTACCACCAGAGAACGCTACACTGGCACCGACCAAATTCAGGTTGCAAATGGCGCAGGTTTGTCTATCTCTCATATTGGGAATTCATTAATTTCTGGTTCATCTCTTGTTCTGAAACATATCCTATATGTTCCTAAAATCAATAAGCACCTAATTTCAGTACAAAGACTAGCATCTGATAATAATGCTGTTGTAGAATTTCACCCAAACTATTTTTTGGTTAAGGACCGAGTCACGAAGAAACTCCTGCTCCACGGTAGATGTAAGAATGGCCTATACGTTCTACCGCATAATTTCAGTCAAGCCTTGCTGACAGCCAAACTTTCGAAAGAACAATGGCACAGAAGGCTAGGGCACCCTGCATCTCCAATTACCATTAGAATTCTACAAGATAATAATTTAGCTATAGATACTAATATTCCCTCTTCCTCAATTTGTAATGCTTGTCAATTAGGGAAAGCACATCAATTGCCATTTGGTTCTTCTCAGCATGTATCTACAGCACCCCTTCAATTAATTCACACTGATGTATGGGGTCCATCCATTGCGTCAGTAAATAATTCCAAATATTATGTTTCCTTTGTTGATGATTTTAGTCGTTATGTTTGGATTTACTTTCTGAGATGCAAATCTGATGTTGAGTCTGTGTTCCTTCAATTTCAAAAACATGTTGAAACTATGCTAAATACCAAAATTCGCTCCGTCCAATCAGATTGGGGGGGTGAATACCATCGGTTACACAATTATTTCAAATCCACAGGCATTGAACATCATATCTCCTGTCCTCACACACACCAGCAGAATGGGTTAGTCGAAAGAAAACACAGACACATTGTAGAAACTGGCCTTGCTTTACTCGCTCAAGCCAACATGCCTCTATCCTACTGGGATGAAGCTTTCAACACAGCTTGCTTTCTTATAAATAGAATGCCCAGCCGAACCATACAACAAGACACACCACTTCATAAATTGTTTGGTAAAAGTCCAGACTACTCCATGCTTAGGGTGTTTGGCTGTGCTTGCTGGCCTAATTTAAGGCCTTACAACAACAAGAAACTGAGTTTCAGAACTACTAGATGTATATTCTTGGGTTATAGTTCTTCTCATAAGGGATATAAATGCTTAAATAGAAGTACAGGACGTATTTACATCTCTAGAGACGTGGTTTTCGATGAAAATGTTTTTCCTTTTGAAGAATCTAAGCCACCAAACAAAACCACAAATCCACATCATCCTGTTCTACTTCCAGCCTTAGCCAAACTTGCTAGTTTTTACACTGAAAATGCTCTTACAGATATTGAACCAGTTGTTAGTAATTCCCATATGAATGATGGTCAAACTGATAATATTGCTAGTGACAACTTGTCTGGTGTCAGCTTATCTTCTGCAGATAATACAAGAAGTTCAGAGGAAATTGCAGAATATGAAGCTGAGAGCAGTTCGATCAATGCTCAAAACCAAACTCATGAACATGTGTCTGATCAACCAACTGAAGCAGCTAGTCAACATCCAATGCGAACAAGGTTGAGAAATAACATTGTACAAGCTAAACAATTCACTGATGGAACTATCAGATATTCAGAAACCTCAAGAAAATTCGCAAGCGCTGTAACTATCACAACTCCGATCATAGAGACTGCTACTGAACCTCGAAACCTGCAGGAAGCCATGCAACATCCAAGATGGAGAGGAGCAATGAATGATGAGCTCTCAGCGCTAAAACGAAATGCCACTTGGGATCTAGTTCCACCCAAACCTGGAATAAATCTCATTGATAGTAAATGGGTGTATAAAGTGAAAAGAAAAGCAGATGGGTCAGTTGAAAGATTAAAAGCAAGATTAGTTGCCAAAGGATTCAAGCAAAGATTTGGTGTTGATTACACTGATACTTTTAGCCCTGTGATCAAACCGTCAACAATCAGGGTCATTCTTTCGCTAGCAGTAACCAAGGGCTGGAATATGAGACAAGTTGATATCCAAAATGCATTTTTGCATGGAATTCTGAAAGAGGAAGTGTACATGCGACAACCACCAGGATTTCAAGACTCAGCCAAACCAAAGAATTACATATGCAAGCTCAAGAAAGCCCTTTATGGCCTGAAACAAGCCCCAAAAGCTTGGCATTCAAGGTTGACTGGAAAACTTATTGAGTTAGGCTTCAAGGCTTCAGTAGCTGATTCATCTCTTTTTATTCTCAAAAACAGAGAGATAACTATCTATATGCTCATCTATGTTGATGATATAATTATTGTGAGCTCCTCTGATCAAGCAACCGAAAGGTTGATTCAGAAATTGAAAATAGATTTTGCAGTAAAAGATTTGGGTGATCTTGAGTATTTTCTGGGTATTGAAGTCAAGAAAACACGAGATGGTATCATACTGTCACAGAGACGATATGCCTTAGATTTGTTGAAAAGAGTAAACATGGAAAAATGCAAACCTATGTCTACACCAATGGGTTCTGCTGAAAAATTATTCAGAGAACAAGGAATACCCTTATCAGCTGAAGAACAATTCAAATACAGAAGTACAGTGGGAGCACTACAATATTTGACAATGACTAGGCCTGATTTGGCATTTGCTGTCAATAAAGTGTGTCAATATCTTCATACACCTACTGATGCTCATTGGGGTGCTGTGAAGAGAATTCTTCGTTATGTTAAAGGCACACTAGCATTAGGAGTGAAAATTCAGAAATCAACCATGATGTTGTCGGGGTTTTCTGATGCTGATTGGGCTGGTTGTCCCGATGATCGACGTTCAACTAGCGGCTTTGCTGTATTTCTTGGAGCAAATCTAATCTCATGGAGTTCCAGAAAACAGGCTACAGTGTCAAGATCAAGCACCGAAGCAGAATACAAGGCCATTGCGAATCTTACTGCAGAAATGATTTGGATCAAGTCATTACTGAAGGAACTGGGCGTGTATCAATCAAAGGCTCCTCGCCTCTGGTGTGACAACCTCGGAGCTACATATTTAACTTCAAATCCAGTATTTCATGCTAGAACGAAACATATTGAAGTTGATTTTCATTTTGTTCGAGAACAAGTAGCACGTAAAGCAATGGAAGTTCGGTTCATTTCATCAAGTGATCAAGTAGCTGATATCCTGACAAAACCACTGTCTAAAACTCCTTTTACTACACATTGTAACAATCTCAACATGTACAAGACTTGTTGGGATTGAAGGGGACTGTTAGAATTGGTCAATCCATTAGAATAGCTTGAAGTTAGTCATGCCATAAGAATAGGCTTACTTCGTTAGTTTCCTATGAAATCGGATCTATTAGTTAATCTTTTGCCAATATAAATAGAATATGTCCTCAATAGTGTGAGGTACAGTTTTGCATAAACTTGATAGTCCGTATGTGTACACTCCCTCTAATCTTTGTAGCAGAAACTTTTCGTCATGGAACGCCAAAATAAAGGGAAATAGTACCGC
Organism: Cucurbita moschata; assembly: GCF_002738365.1. Lineage (NCBI taxonomy): Eukaryota > Viridiplantae > Streptophyta > Magnoliopsida > Cucurbitales > Cucurbitaceae > Cucurbita > Cucurbita moschata. The sequence goes on from NW_019268531.1 coordinate 679,164, forward strand.
CAAAGCGCCGCCCAGGCTGTGCCCAGTTACCACGAACTTGGCCTTCTCATTTTCTTTGAGAAGTTTAGTCAGCCTTTTTCTGAGGGTGTAATAAGCCAAAGGCTTGTTTTTATCTTTTCGGTTTACTTCCTTGGGCCATCCAACGGATTTTTGTAAGCCCAGTGCTTTCATAAACCCGGCATGGACTTTTCCAAACCCTTCCAGCTCGTACCAAGACAATTCCACGTCGGTGATCCAGTCGTAAGCACTGAAGGGCGATGTGCCTCTAAATGACACCACGATGGTGTCACAAACAGAATTCTTATCCCGCAACATGAATGCTTGTGTTGCGCTTTTCTTTATATATTCTAGTAAATACAAATTCAAAACACATCATTTATTATTTATTTATTTATTTATGCACATACAATAATACATGCACGAGTAGCAAACTGGAAAATCAATATGGTGTTACCATTCCAAAAGTTGAAAAATCCCAAGAATTCCATCTGCATAATAACAAAGAAAATATTTGAGGAATTAAAGTGACTTTCCTTTTTTGTTTTCCTAAAAAATCTCATAACAATAAATATATTATTTACTGATCAACTTAATTGAGTTGAAATTACTAAAAACGTGAGTTTGTGTACCTTCCAAACATCCTTGACGATCTTTGTAACGCGAGCTTCATTCTCATAGACTAGTTTAGAAGCCATCATGCAGAGAGCAGCGTTGTAGTTGGCATCCCCAGGCTTTATACTTTGGTCCAACGTTATTCTTTCATCCATATAACCAACTATTGACTGGTAATCCGCCGATGAGCTGTCCGGTAGTTTCAACTTCACTGCATAAAACAACACACACATATATATATTTGAATGTTATTTCCTCTTCCTTAAGTTTATAATAAAACAGAATGTTAATTAAGTAAATGGGAGGGAAGTGGGGGTGACATCGGAAGATATTGAGGAGGCCAAAAACGCCGCCGTTGGCAGACAAAAAGTTGAGGCTGAACTCAACGACGAAGCCAAGCAAGGCGAGTGGGGCGGCAAACAATTGGAGGAGCTTGAGGACGATGATGGTGATGATGATGAGAATTCTGTGGGCGAAATTGAACTCGGTTGGGTGGCTTGATTCTACAAATTTTCTTTCATGGAGCTTGGGGGAGAACAAGAATTTTAACAAGTCGAAGACGTTAAGGTCTTCGGGCTTGAAAAGCATGAAGCTTTTGGAGAAGGCCTTGTTGCAGATATCATCAATAACAGCTGCCATGGCTGGAAATCAAGATGTAGCGAAGGATGCCTTGGATGAGGGGACTTCATGTTCTAAACCTATTATAAATAATACCATCTATGTCTGTACTGTGTTAGTATTAAATGAGTGTTTAGCCTTGCACCCTCCTGTGTTTTTAGAATGGCACGACACCTTCAATTATTGAATTATTAATTTAATTATTTTCATAACCAATATTAATTTAAAATTGTAAATTGAATTTATCACGTCATCGGTTGTATTTATTGCGTACATTTATTCATGCACTAAATAGACTCGTACCATTTATTTGTGAAATTATTTTGTTGAATACATATTTGAATTAAAATGAAAGGTAAATAAATTTCAATTTGAAAAATATATAATTTTATAAAACAGACTTTTGTTTTTAAAAATTCCACATTTTCTGTTGCTTTAATTTTGTTTCTCTAACATATTTGTCTCAAAAAGAAAAATAAAATAAAATCTCTTTCTACATTTTTCTTCCTAATATTTTCATATTACTTAGTACTTTGTTTGGTTTAATATTTTATGATAAATTTTAAAATCTTATATAGTTTTAAAGCATTAAAAATAATTAAATGTAATTATTTAAAAATTGAATACTCCTACTAAATTATGCAATTGAAAATTTGATATAAGTTTATTGATGACTATAATTATTTACCAAATGAATACTCCTCCTAAAATTATTAACTACAATTATATTAAACTTGACGGGGCATAATCAATTTACTTGTGGCTAATTAATTCCTTTATTTTTTATTTTTCAATCTAAACTCTTAGAAAATAATTTTGTTTAAGATTAAACTAAAATGAAGTGGTTGGAAATCTAATCAGAGTAGATTAGATTTAGATAATTATGGTTTTGAAATTTTGAATTGAGAAATTATTATTTTAAATTCCAAATTTATTAGTTTTAGAACTTATTTTCTCCCTACGTTTATACTTAAAAGCACATGGTAAAGAGTGTGAAGTTTCAAAACATAGATTGGTACCAAGTTTGTGAGTTGTAATACTCACAGATGAACAAGTTACTGAATTTTGACATCATACTCGTTCAGAAAACGATCTGCGGAGCCCAAGCGAGTTGAATTAACATAATCTTGAGGACAATGAGCAGGAACTCCAGGCAATAGTAATCCAAACAGCCTCACAATTCTTAAAAGAACTCTTTCCTCGTACTCCTTTCCCCTTCTCCACCCAATTGTGAAGCTTCTTCCTATCTCAAAACATGCATGTATTCTCATCAGCACCGCTCCTACTATCGAGAAATAGTTCTTGAATGGCTCTTCTTCCAGAATCTGCCAACCCCACCAACAAATAAAGAACGTTTCTCTTCAATCTATCTATAAATAAATGTAAGGTAAGTAATTATATTACCTGCGCAACATAGTTCCAGTCGAAATAAATACAGCGTCCGAAGTGTTTGAACATCAAGGCCTTGTCGTCCAGGGGCAGCCGAGGGACCATGTCGAACCCATAAACAAATCTGTAGTACCGAATCTTGTATTGCGACAGTGATTTCATCATGAATTCTCCGAATTCCCCGTCTCCCACCCGAGGTTGTCCGAATGTGTACACTCCTTCTAATCTTTCCAGCAGTAACTTTTCCTCGTGGAACACCAAAATAAAAGGAAACAGGATGGCCAGAGCACCGCCCAAGCTATGTCCAGTCACTACAAACCTCGTTCGCTCATTTTCTTTCAGAACTTCCCTTAGCTTCTCTCTGATGGTGTAGTAAGATAAAGGACGTCTTTGCTGTTGTGGGTCTATTTCCTTGGGCCATCCAATGGATTTCTGTAACCCAAGCGCTTTCATAAATCCGCCGTGGATTTTACCGATCCCCTGAATCTCGTACCAAGAGATGTCAAAGTCGGAGCTCCAGTCGTCTGCATTGAAGGGCTCTGTGCCTCTGAAGGACACGATGATGGTGTCGTGATCAGCATTTTTATCCCGCATCATGAACGCTTGTGTTGAGAATTTTTCTTGATAGCCTACCACAAAAGTTAAAAAATTCAGTTGACAGACAAGAGTGGAACAGGGATATCGTTCTTATTTTCTTACCATTCCAAAAGTTGAAAAACCCCAACAGCTCCATCTACGAATTTTCAAAAAAGAAAAAAAATCAGGCAATGGTAGACAAAACAAAGAAATCACGCATTCAATACGAAATCTGCACCTTCCAGACATGATTGACAGTTTGTGTAACGCAAGCTTCATTCTCGTAGGCCAGCTTAGAAGCCATCATGCAGAGAGCTCCAAAGTAGTTGACATCACCTGCCTTTATTTTTTCGTCCAATCTTACTCTGCTATCCAAGTGACCAATGATTGACAAGTACTCCGCCGATGAGCTGTCCGGTATTATCAACTTGACTGCATCCAAATTCCAAATTAAAAGTTAAGCCCATAAGTTTTGAAGTCTAGACCATTAAATTCAAAATAATGGACAATATTAAAATATGGCATCCATGATTGGGGAAGAGAAACAGATGTCTGTGAACAGAGTCAACTCGACTCTAGGGGGACATTGACACGTCATATTAGGTAGAATGGCTCTGAAAGTGATTTTAAAACTCCGACAAATGGGTATGAGCTCACGTGATGTTGTAATGAGCAATATTCAAATTAATTTCGTATTGTAAATTTGTGCAAGGTTTGGGTATGTCCGTGAAGGAAAAAGAAGATCTCGAAGGGACTTACATCGTAAGATGTTGAGGAGAATGCCGGAAAAGCCGCCGTTTGCGGAGATAAAGTTGAGCCAGGACTCGAGGAAGAAGCCCAGCAAGGCGAGTGGTTTGGCAAAGAATCGGAGGAGCTTGAGGACGACGATAGAGAGAAAGATGAAGAATCTGTGCCAGAAGTTGTGCTCTCTGGCGGAAGTGGAATCCACGAATTTTCTCTTCTTGAGGTTGCTGGAAAACAAAAGGCGTAACAGATCAAAGAACTTCACCTCTTCCGGCTTCAGAAGCATATAACTGTTGGAGAAGCCGCTGTTGCAGCTACAAGCACTAGCAGCCATGGCTCAGGGGAACCTCTCTTCTCACGATTCTCTGGCTTCTGCTTTTCTCTGAACTTGGATACCCTGCTTGCTCAATCATATATACATAAACACTGTGTTGCTCACTCAAACTGTGGCCCACAATAAAATATAGAATCATGTGTAAAATGCTTTGGATTATTAATTATTATGGCCAACCTTCCGGCCTCTACTTCCCGCAGTTAACTACAAATTTCTATATTTATTCAAAACTATTTATACCTTATTTTCTTATTACCTATTTTAGAAACTTTTCAGACTATTCAAACTATTTTTTTTTTTTTAAGAATCTATCTCTTTTAAGTAAGTGTTTCTCTACAAATAAAACTTAAATTAGTCACTTTTTTAATATAGATTTTAAATGAATCAACTTTTCAAGTGTTTCTTTAAAAATAGATTTTTAATTAATTTATTATCTTTTTAAAAGATATTTTATTTTTGGTAGGTACGCAAATCTCGACCCTACCATTTCGTGGCAGCTGGATAGCATGTTCGTGATTTTTTAATATGTTAGACAATGAAGGGAAGATTTGATTAACAATACATTAAAAAAAAAGAAACTGAGGCCATGTTTTCATTTTTTTTTTAATTTGACAAATAATTCAAAAAAATATAAAAAATCATAGTTTAACCAAAAAATCACGAACAAATCCGGGCCTTCAAGTTGAAGCATATAACATGAAGCAACACAAATTTTTGTAATTCATGAGTAAACACCAAGCGAAACCTACTTAGGAAAGCATTGGCATTAAAATTACAAGCAAAGAAGGAAGCTTCACCCATTTATTTCCACTTGATGTTGTAAATTAATACCAATACATAAAGCTAGGAGGCGCTCTTCTTCCATGGCGTCGAAGCGCTTCCACGGCTCGGGCATCTTGTGATTGCCGGGCTTGCAAGATCCGGGCTTGGAGGAGGAGGAGTCATGTGCGTGGGGGCCCAACGAAGAGTTCGAGTGGGATCCCACTGGGCTCAGCACTGGGCTCGAGTGAAACGAGTTCGTAGTCTTTTCCCCGTGATGGGCCCTGCACATACTACTCTGGCTGGCGAGAGCTGGGCGACGACGCCGTCAGACTGCTCACCTCCGAGTCGGTCTTCGCCAGCACCACCCGACATATAAACTAAAATTAGCTACAGCCAAGTGGCTCCGCTCAATATTGGTTGAGTGATTTAATTTTGAATGATTTGAATTTCTGTAGATTACGGAGCATCCTCCCTCATTAATGGGGTTTATTTTTTTATCTAGAAAAATCATTCCATAAATAAAGTATTTTTATCTTAAAAAACCACGGCGGTAAACACAAGATACTGTCCCTCAATCTCTTTTTCTTTTCCTTCAAAATTGGAGCCCTAATGTTTTCCAGTTTCAGTTTAGCATTCCCTCTCTCTCGATTCCCCTTCTCCCTCCATCCAGAGTGAGCGTCAGCCCTCTTAAGTCCTCCACCTGGCGCCGGCGACCAATCGACCAATTGCCACCTGTTCGCGCCCACTTACCCGCTCATTCTCCCTTTCGATCGATCGATTTTGCGGCTCGCGGAGACAAGGCTCTCGCCTCCCATCCCTTATATCCTTTCTCTTCCTTGGTAAGATTGAGTTTCTACCACATTCTCTTCCTTTTCGGTTTATTTTATTTGTGCCCTCCCAATGCTCGCCTCCCCGCCACCCCCCCTTCTGGGCTTCCTGTCTCTGCCGCTCCCATCCTTTTGATTTCTTGTAAGATTGAAGTTGTTTGTTGATCCTTTTAACAACTTTTGGTGTTTGAAACTAAGTACTGCTAGCTTAGCGTTGGTCACCTTCTAGTTTTTGCTTCTTCGAATTTACAGATTGTATATAGTTGGCAGTTAGGCAACCAGACAGATAGTCCTCTTCTTGTAACCAATTTCTTTCACCGTCTGCGCGTGGTTCCCTGAGCCAGAAGAGATTTTATTTTATAGGACTGGATTACAAGTCAAGAACCATTGCCTTAGAGTGATGATTTTGTGTTATTTTTCCTCAATAATTCATTAATTTGGAAAGTGTAGTTTGCTGGAATATACAGCGTTCCTGAATTTTTCTGGTTATATATTTATCTAATTTATACCCATGATTAACTACCTATCTGAAATCCAACATTGATTGTAGTTATCAAATTTTAGTGATTATGTATTGTTGCTAAAGTAATTTAAATAATGGCAGATATTTGATGTTGGGGAACATAAGGAAGGCAGTGCGTTCACTTCATACAGGCCACAGACTTGGACATTTAGAAGTGAGGAACGGCGGGACGACTGTTACAGTAGAGCCTTTCTTTCACAATAAATTGTTCTCACATTATAGGTGTTTAGCTAGAGGACATGGTTCCTCCCCGCTGTACTGCACCATAAGAAGTTTAAGCTGGACTGCGAATTCTAGAAATTTTTGTATCTGGACTGCCAGCAATGTCGTTAAACATCATGCTTACTTTGTTTGGAAAAGGGTTTCCAGCAAATTTTCTTCCAATTGCGGTAGTATTCTCACCTTAAATGAAGTTGCTCGGGCATTCTGCTTGGCCATGTCTCGTTCTCACCTGATTGTACCTGGTATCTTTGCTTTTACATGGGGAGAGCTAGCATGTGCCCAAAGAACATTCACAAGCATGGACCCTTATCCATCTCACAATTCTTTCTACATCCGGGCACAAGACGGACATGCCTATTTGATTTCATTACTATTTTCTACTTTAGAAGGCATTATATTATTTTTTAGAGCCCTTTATTTGGCAATCTTGTTCTCACCTTGCATATTGATGGCTCCATTCGCGGATGTCTTTGGATTTCGCTTCAGGAGACTCTGGCTCCAGGTTGTTCATCGTTCACTTGAAAAGGGTGGCCCAGCATTCATTAAATGGGGTCAGTGGGCTGCGACACGACCAGATCTCTTCCCTAGAGATTTATGCATAGAGTTATCAAAGCTTCACAGTAAAGCTCCAGAGCACAGCTTTGCCTACTCAAGGAAAACTATAGAACGGGCATTTGGTCGAAAGCTTTCTGAGATATTTGAGGATTTTGAAGAGCAACCTGTTGCATCAGGGAGTATTGCTCAAGTGCATCGGGCTTCTTTGAAATTTCGATACCCTGGTCAACAAATGAAGCCCATGGTGGTTGCTGTAAAAGTTAGACATCCTGGCGTTGGGGAATTAATTAGGAGAGATTTCCTTATAATTGATTTTATAGCAAAAGTTTCAAAGTTCATTCCTACTCTCAACTGGTTGAGATTGGATGAAAGTGTGCAACAATTTGCCGTTTTTATGATGTCTCAAGTCGACCTTGCAAGGGAAGCAGCACACTTGAGCCGCTTTATCTATAATTTTCGACGGTGGAAGGATGTTTCATTTCCTAAACCGGTGTATCCACTTGTTCATCCTGCTGTTTTAGTGGAAACTTATGAGCAAGGGGAAAGTGTTTCTCACTATGTTGATGAGCTTGAAGGATATGAAAGAGTCAAGTCAGCATTGGCACACATTGGGACACATGCTCTTCTAAAAATGCTTCTGGTAACATAACTTTATATTGTTACTGTAGCGTTGTTCACTGTTTTTCCTTTGAAATGATTTTCATTTATCTCCTTAAAAACCATTCTGTTCTATGCACTCATCGAATGTCAGAAATTTTAGTTTTTTGGATGTCTTTGCACTTCTAATTATTATTCACTTCCGAGATGGTTTCTTTAGTGGTTAGAGTGTTGCACTTTTCTGAATGCCAAGGAGTTCAACCTTCTTTGTTTCAGGTGGACAACTTTATACATGCTGACATGCATCCTGGAAATATCCTTGTCAGAGTTTCTCATGAAAAGTCCCGTCGGAAGCGGCTCTTCAAGTCAAAGCCTCATGTTGTCTTCCTTGATGTAGGCATGACGGCCGAACTTTCTGGAAGTGATAGAGTAAATTTACTGGAATTTTTTAAGGCTGTAGCTCGTAGGGATGGCCGTACTGTTGCCGAACGTGCACTTAAATTAGCAAAACAACAGAATTGCCCTGATCCCGAGGCATTTATTGAGGTAAGGAATGTGCCATTCTTATTCTTTGAGGTTTTAGGATAATTGTGGTTTAGGTTGTGGAATGCGAAGTTGTTGGGATTTTGAGGGTTGTTTGGTAGCTGCTCTTGTTTTTTGTTTCCATCTTTTTTTTGCAACATCGTCTTTTGGCAATGGTTCTTTGTCTCTTTCTCATTTTTAAGGAACTTTCTTTAAATAGTATTCCATTTTTTGGAACTTGAAATTTTGGTTTCTCGTTTCTTGTTATTCTAATAGACTGTTTTGTTGGTTTTTACTTATAAAATGACACGATAATTGAAAGTATGGTGATATACTAATTTGGTAACACTTTGTTTGTCAAGTAGGACTTCATTTGTTGTGTTCTTAACATTTTTAGTATAAGGGTTACCAAGGAAAAAATAAGGTAGAAGAAATAAGAAATGGTTTTCTTCGTCGTCCTCCTTGACGCCTTAATATCAAGGACCCTCCAAACTTATTTTTGTATTTTTATAGAAAGAAGAAACAATTATTGATCATGTGTTTTTTTTAGGAAAATAGAAAACAAGAAAGGTAAACTATACTATGCGTGGTTTTAGTTCATTGGTTGCTCCTCAGTGAATTTGAGATCGAAATTTATTTGCCTCACGAATTTCTTCAGTAGGTTTGATTCTATTTTTTGCGAGTATTTCTGATCAGCTGCTTACAGGAAGTTACCAATGCGTTTGATTTCTGGAAGACTCCCGAAGGTGATCTAGTTCATCCTGCTGAAGCCATGCAGCAATTACTGGAGAAAGTGAGGCATCACAGAGTCAACATCGATGGAAATGTGTGCACTGTGATGGTGACGACATTGGTTATGGAGGTAACTTCAGTCTACCTTTGCTACATTGACGAGATCGCATTTATTCTACAAGTTTCTCCCATTCGTATTTAGGATGTATTTTTAAAGGTTGCGAGAATTATTTTATGGTCCAATGATGACTGCCCCGATTGGCAAGCACTGATACTTGTGTGTACTTCCATTTCTGATTTGGATAGGGCTGGCAGAGGAAACTTGATCCTGCTTATAATGTGATGGAAACACTGCAAACTCTGTTACTGAGATCTGATTGGGCTGAGTCTCTCTCCTACACAATTGAAGGATTGATGGCACCGTAGAATGATGTGTCTGATCTGCTCCAACAAAACAATTTTGACAATGTAAAGGAGAGCCTACAAATATAAAGCTTACTATGATATATTTAAGTTCAATCTTGTATCCACATCATTCTTTCCACCAAGCTCTTACTTATAATTTTCTTTTTTTAGCTCAAATGTCAGGCAGATGCGGTGGATTTCTAGGTATATAAAGCAAATAATGTGGTAAACAGCCGAAGATTCTTTTGATTCTTCTGAAAAGTTAGTATCTTGCTCCTGGTAAACAGAAGCAGCAAGGGAAAACATGATCTTCTTCATAGTTGTTTTGATCTCCTTCTCAATTGACATATATAAACCATTCTCTTAACTGCAGCAGAGCAGAGTGTAGATCTGTTTCACTAGTAGTACACCTAAGGTGGCTTCAATTTTGCGGATGTACGTGGCAATACATGGGAGAACGGCCGTCTTTGGTCGTTTACAGGGGAGGTTTGTGGTGTAAATATTTAGATATTTTAGAGCCATGAGACCTTGACCACCTCGTGTCTAGATTTCCATACAAGACTTGTGAGAACGAAGAAACATGTTTTTTCGGATAGTCAACGTGTGGTTGTTTTCCCCATATTTCAGCAAACTCTTGTGTTGATGTATAATTGGGTGATTGAAGCCCCTATTATTGTATTGAATATAATGAATAGGCTCATTCCCCGTGGTCTTTCCATCTAAATAAACAACAGATCTTCTAGAACGGTGATTGCATTTTGGTCATTGTTTTGATATTGAATAATGAAGAACGTGGATGATAGTTGTATTTACTGTCCATATCTTATGTATCGGAAAAGTCAGGGATCAAATAAAATTTAGAACTAGTTGTAGTATATCTGTAATTAAGAAACAGAGAGATTATTTAATGGCATTAGATAAAATTAGAAAGTTCAAACTGGAGCACCCATCAAATAAATCGGAAAAGAAGAAGTAAAAAGGGCGAAGAAAAGCGTGTGTGATTTATTTAGAACAAAGGCAAAATCGAAGAGGAAAAGACCTTTACTACAAGAACCCAACTCGTTAGGGAGTTTGTTTCTCCATTGAAGGCTTCTCGGAAATGGAGGCATGCCTTTCTCCTCCTCATAATCGTCTCTCTATCTCTCCCTCTAACTTCTCTTTATATTCCAATTAAACTTGTTCCTTCTTCAATGGCAGGGATTCAAAGCATCCATCACTTTCCAATTTCAGCTTCTGGTTATTTCTCTCTGTCTTTTCACCTTCTCTTCCACTCTCAAGGTTTTCGTCTTTCTTCTCAATTTTGCTTGTTTGTGATTATTCTCGCCTCCCTTCCTTCCTTCTCTGATCTAACCTTCTGCTCCCTTTTAGATCGGAGAAACTTGCTCCTCCGGCGACAAATGCGATTCCGGTCTCATATGCGATACCTGCCCTGCAAATGGAAATACCAGACCCAGATGTACTCGCATCCAGCCAATTAGTCCAACATCCAAGGCGAGTCTCCAAAGTCGCCTCCCCTTCTTTGATTCGAGAAATTTTGTTCATAATTTATCCCCCTGTTTGTTTGGTTTTGTACAGGTAAAAGGGCTGCCATTCAATCGTTACTCGTGGCTTACGACTCACAACTCCTTCGCTCGTTCCGGCGAGAAACCGGGGACGGGATCGAGCATATTGGTGGCGCCCACCAATCAGGAAGATACGGTCACCAGTCAACTTAACGTGAGTTCTCATTCATTCTTTAACTTCTCTCTGAAGCTCTTCCGCTTTGAACGCTTTCATTTTTTAGAATCTACCCTTTTGCCCTGCACACTTTACAACCATTTTCCATTTCTCTCCGCCGCTTTCCTTTTTGCCCTCTTTTTCGCTCTTTAAAATACAAAACATTTCTTCCCAGCCAAAAAGCATTTTTATTTCCTATATATATAATACACACACACACACACACACATATTTAGACTCTGCATTTCTTTTGAGTCAATATTTCTTTCACGATATTAAATACAGAGTACGACATTAAAATTTTGTTAGTTAAATACTTTATATTTAAATTTCTATTGACTTATAAACGTGGTCCTCTAAAATGTCGGTAACTTGGGACTATTTTTTAGTTCATATATGGAGATTTTTTTTGAACAGTTAGTGACTACAAGAACTTCATTTAAAGAAAGATTTAATTACAGTGAAATTGAAATTTACAAGTGGTGAGGGACCAAATTTAAAAAAAAAAAAAAACAAAACAGAACAAAGAAATTGATTTGAGTTATTTGGAATCAGCTTAAAAAATGTATACAAACGTAACGGGCAAACATATTTAATTTGAAGAAATGAGATGGAATTGGAATAATCATACATTATTAAATTGTATGATGTGAATAATCTTTTTAAAAGTGGAACAGAGCCAGTAGGTGGACTGTCCCAAACAGCAAATCTGTGTATGGGCGATAATAAAATTAAATTGGTGGGTGGCTGTCACATGCTTTAATTATTCCATTTGGCCTTAAGGCGTCTTGTCAAAGCATCATCGCTCATTTATTCCTACTAATCGACACTCACATTCTAACTAATCCAAAACCAAATCTTTACCCTTTTCTATGCCTAATTTGTGGTTTGATTTTCGTAATGATGAATTTGTAGAATGGAGTTCGTGGGCTAATGTTGGATATGTATGACTTTCAAAATGATGTTTGGTTGTGCCACTCCTTTGCTGGTCAATGTTTCAATGCCACTTCTTTTGTAAGTACTTTGCTTAATTCCTCACTATCATCTATACAATTACGAACACAATATTTCTGAACCTCGCTTGAAAGAACTTCAAAGCAATGTTCAAAGAACCATAAAGTACAATAAAGTAGTGCTTTAAAGAAAGTGATACCCTTGACTTGTTTCCAGCAACCGGCAATCAATGTGTTGAGAGAAATTGAGAAATTTTTGGGAGCAAACCCAGAAGAGATTGTCACGATCTTCATAGAAGACTATGTGAAGTCTCCACAAGGCTTGAGCAAGGTGTTCAATGCTTCTGGACTGAACAAGTACTGGTTTCCTGTTTCCAGAATGCCCCAAAAGGGTGGGGATTGGCCAACCGTCGATGATATGGTAAAGCAAAACCAGAGACTAGTAGTTTTCACCTCTAAACAATCGAAAGAGGCCTCAGATGGCATTGCTTATCAGTGGCGCTATGTTGTCGAAAACCAATGTAAGGTCATTCCAATGTTTGTTATTCATGTGTTGTTATAATTCTTATGGCACTTGATAAGCGAATGTGTGGGGATGCATTCTCAGATGGGGACGGAGGAATGAAGCCTGGATCTTGTCCAAACAGAGCAGAGTCGCCTCCAATGAATACAACAACCATATCCTTGATCCTCATGAACTATTTTTCTACTAATCCCAACAGAACAGCCGTTTGCTCGGATAATTCGGCTTCATTAATTAGCATGATGAATACTTGCCATCAAGCAGCCGGCAAAAGGTGGCCAAATTTCCTTGCTGTTGACTTCTATCAGGTATCATTTTCCTGCAAGTAGGATAGATTTGCGAGGATGAATATTGAGTTTCAACTAATATATATAATATTGGTACTTGTGTTTCTCAACTTGGTGCTTGTAGAGGAGTGATGGTGGAGGTGCTCCAGAAGCTGTGGATGTAGCCAATGGCCATCTGACTTGCGGGTGTAATAATATTGCCTATTGCAAGGTTTGTAACCAAAAAGCGTTTGAATTGAAGAGAAATAGATACATTTATTACTTGAAAATGCAAACAGCTGATTGTATTTGAGAATAGGTTGTTGGCTAACTGAAAATTTATTGAATGAGCAGGAAAATACAACAGGCGTATGCGATAACCCGCCGATTTCTCCCCCTCCACCGGCCGCCTTGGAAAGTCCAGTGCAAGGTGCGGGAGATTCCGGTGACGCACACTTAAATGGCAGACCAGCGGAGCTCAGGTGGTTACTTGGAGCAATTTTGGCCGTCACACTGTTATTACGCCTCCATTAGTCATTATTCTGATAGTCTATCTTCTCTCCGATGATATTGACAACCAATTTGTTGGTTTCAATCTCCTTGCTACGTATGCCAATTATAATGTTCAAATAAATACGTTTGAGAATGCTTCTGAAAGTAGTTTTATTTTATACGAGATGTTTTCAATTATGCATACACAGCTGGAGAATGGGTAAGTGAAATGGTGTTTAATGCTAGTGTTAAATGCAATATCACCATAAAAAAGAAAGGTCCAAATCTGTCGAAAAGGGATGCTCAAACATTCATTTCGATGTAGAAATGGGCCAACTTTCATCACCCACAGGTTTTTAGAGAGGCTATACATAGCTGTCAAGTTGATATCAATGCTAGAGCTTTGCTACCCTTTCCTGGGTGAAGATGTGGAAAATTGATGGTACATGGAACAAAAGGGACCCCATAATTTATTAGGCCCAATCAGGAAACCGTTTACATAAGCGTACATTGTTGACAAACTGGATACAACTTTATAAGCAATAAATTGAAATTAATGTTTATGAATAGGGTGTGGATGCTCTAGTTGAACCTTTTTCCTATTATTTTCAAATGTATGATATTGAACAGTGAGGGAATGGAACGAACAATGTAAGAAAATAATAATATACCTCATTCCCGAAGACCGTCTTCGGAGGGGCCTTGACAGAGACATGAATTGATTTTATCTTCACTGGTATGAGGACCGGCAATAGAAGCCTATTGACAGCAAAAATGAACTATACATATTGTGATTGACATTGTTGTGGCCGCGTAGGGCAGCTTCTAAATGGAGGACCCGGCGTAATAGCTGCGAATGACTATTCGGGTGTGTCCCAAGCTGGAAAAGTTGACTGCTACTTGTGCTGAAATTATTCACGTATCTCGTTGTTCATCCACGTTGGTTTCACCTAATTCTGTCGCCTGCCTTTCACTTAATCCATCCTTGACATTGTCTGAATGTGAGTTCTCTGGGTTCTTTCCAGTTTTGCGATCCTAAGACAACATTTCAGGCTTGGTTTAACGATCAATATGAGACAAACTTCGAGAAGTTGGAAAAGATAAATGGAGTATTCAATGAACTAGAGATTCTATGATTCAGCATATCCCATTTGCAGTCTCATTGGAAAGCACAAGAAGCAAGGATCGATTCTATCGAAAATTACTCGGGAACTAACGAACTCTTATGAGGGAAAACCATTTGCAGTATGAATGGTGACTAGCCTGAAAAAGTGAGGTAAATGACTACTACATTTGTATCTTGAAAACTTAGGATTAAGATTCCCTTAGCATATTGGTGATGGTTTGCTCAAATTAAATACTTGCCACTTCAGCATTATGTTTTCATTCATTATCTGAAACTGAGAGTAGATCGATCCATTGATTATGTGTGTCATGGCATTCTGCAACTCCTAACTCCTAAATATTAATAAACCTATCCAAGATATATATATAGAACAATAAATGAACTTCAAGTAAACTTTGTTTCATACCCCTTTTAAGGTAGCCTCTTCAGCTTCAAGCATATGAATAATGTGTCCCATTTTTGGCCGCTTCTGAGCATTTGGGTCCACACAGCGTAATGCAACAAGAAGAGCCCGCTTTAAAGCTCTTGAAGTAGGCTTTTCAGAAAGCTTTGGATCCAATACGCCCTCCGGGTTACGGTTACTAACCAATCTCTTAAGCCAATCGATCAAGTGTACCTGTAAATTTTAACCTCTGCAAACTCATAATCGAACAAAAGGAAAAAAGGGAGATCTGAAGAATGGTATGTACAACGCTTAATAATGATTTTTCTTCAAAGTATGGAGCATACCTCATCTGGAGGACGACCATAATCGACAGGGTTCCTCCCTGAGATTATTTCCATGACGAGTATTCCAAAACTATACACATCACTTCTTTCATTTAGCATCCCCGTACTTGCATATTCTGGCGCTACATAGCTGGAAAGTAGCATAAATCCCATTACAAAATCTAAATTCACACATGAGATACCCACACAAGAACGTATATAGAAACATCAAATGATATACATGTACGCACCCAAATGTTCCCATGACTCGAGTTGTGATATAGCTATTATCAGAGCATAGTAGCTTTGCAAGCCCAAAATCTGAAACCTTGGAATTCCATTGCTTATCGAGTAATATATTGCTTGATTTGATATCCCGGTGAACAACCTTTGGTTCCAATCCTTCGTGAAGATAAGCTAGCCTACATATGCAAGTTATAATACGTTAATGTCAAGAATGTAATGCAGGCAGGGGCTGGGGGATGGAGAAAACTCAAGCTTCTACATTGAATTGAAGCTAGACAATACCCTTTAGCGGTTCCAAGAATGATATTCATTCTAATCTCCCAGGTAAGAGGGCTGAAAGATCCCACATCCCCATGAAGCCATTGTTCCAAGTTTCCATTATTTATGTACTCATATACAAGCATCCTATGACATCACATGGAGAAGAAAAGGCAGATTTTATTGCTCAACATTCAAAGATTAAATGCAAGCATACAATGAAAATAATGGAATGAGTGCAAGTTTCGTCTTTAGAACCGCAGGCAAGCTTTTAAAGAAAAAGCCGCAAAGGTATTTGGGGGAAAGAAACAGAGTACCTGTGAGCACCTTCAGCACAGTATCCAAGTAATCTAACTAGGTTCTTGTGTCTGACTCGTCCAATTGCTTCAACTTCAACTTTAAACTCCTTCTCGGCTTGTCCCCTACGAAATTAATGATTCTTTAATGCAAGTCCCAATCCACGCACTAAGGCAGAGGAAATCAAGGTTGAAGAAATATATGGAAAAAAAGTACCTATTGTTTAGTAAATTCTTAACAGCAACCTGAGTTCCATCCTCCAATATGCCATGATAAACAATTCCATACCCACCCTCACCGATTACATTATCGGGGGCGAAGCCGTTAGTGGAAGCTTCGAGCTCTCTGAGAGTGTACCAATGCCCCCAACCCAAATGGGAAACTTCAGGCACCACCATAGGCAACTGATCACCACCACATCGGCCTTCTACACTGCCGTGCGAAGAAGACGACCGACCTAGGCGCTCAGGATATGAAATCCTATGATCCTTCCCGATCTCAATATGAATCCTGTTCACTCGCTCTTCGTCCTGAGGCAACGAAAGCAACGCTTGGCGCTCAACTCCGGGGATTACTTCCGGCTCGACCTGAAAATGGGCTCTACTACTAGGCTTATTTTCTTGGTTTTGAGCGAGGGGCTGCTCGATTCTGATCTCTTGGATTTCTTTGGAGACGATTGGAATTGTGGGTTTGTGAGAAATGTTCTTGCGAGAGCGTTTAGAGGCGATCCAAAGAGAAATAAGAAACAGAAAGAGCACAAAAGCTGCTCCTACACAAACCCCAAGAACAACCCACAAGCGTAGGCCAAAAATAGAAGTCTGCTTGGAGAGCTGGTCGGTCATGGAGCCTGATTTGTGGTCAGACATTCATTCAATCAGTCCGATTATCATCGGCAGAAAAGAAACACAGCTCCTTCCACACACCCGCCCTAAACGAAAAGAATCGAAGGGATAAATTTATAGTCGGTGGTGACATCAGAGTTGGAAGAGACGAGAGGCAGTGAAAGAGAGGGATGATGAGTAAAGGAAGGGAGAGAGAAAGAGAGAGAATTGGGAGTAAGAAGCAGCTGGCATGATGGGACCTTTTGGAATCGATAAAATCAGAGTCCCAATTTGGTTTGTTCTTGGGCTTCCCACTAAATTTACGCGGGCACAGAGATCTTCTTTACAAACACCATCCATCATCATCAAACCCTGCCCTGCCAATGCCAATGTCAATGCCATGTGAGAAATGGCACTCCTTCAACTCACAAATTTCAGGCTGAAGCTCCACGCCAGGAATATTGATTTGAGTGGTTATGAACAGTAAGAAACCGGATCCAATTCCCTTTCCCTAAATAGTAAACCCAACGCCGTCGTCTTCCCAAGTATGGATCACCCTCTCATCATTGGTCATCTGCTCCAGCCCACTTCAAAATTCTTCTCAACCCAATTATAAATTTTAGCATCCGTTTATTGGATGATATTTTAACAAAATATTCTCAAACTAGATTTTATGAAGATTAACTAAGCCATTAACATTTTCACCTAAATTTATATTGACCTCTTCTTTACTATTTTATAACCTTTTAGAACATAGTTTTTTTAAAGTGAATATCGAAGTTTCTTTTTAACATTTAATTATTTAAAATTGTTCTAAAATCGTCATCTTTAATCCATCCAAGATATTGTTCATCAAAGGTAGATTCTATGCTTGACTGGGTGTTAAAAGTATTTTCTTAATTGCAGCATTACGGTACCTTAAATCCAAATTAAAGGGGTTGGAATCAACGATTGTTGAAATATTTTTAAAAGCAACTATGATTGATAGTTTTTCAAAACGAAAACTTGAACAAAACAGTCACAAAAGAACTATATACTCTAAAACTGACATTTTAGTTTGATTAGTGTGTTCATATCACATACGTATCGAACATTTGGACACTGCAACATTTGCTGGACATGTATCAAATTCTTACTAGTTTGCACGAGGTCAAACTAAGTCAACACTTGTTATACATGCATCATATATCAAATAGACAAGTATGACAAACATGATAAATTTTAATGGATAAACTCAGGTTTTATGTAGGATAAAAATAATATACATTTTTAAAAACATACTCTAATAAACGAGCCATTGTCGGGCTAGATTTAAAAAATGTCGTGTCGTGCTATACGAGTTGTCTCATAGCTTCTTAGCCCAAAAATAAACAAGGGATCAAAGTATCATTAACTAATCGGAATACCGAGTCCAATACATAAATTAGAAACAAGAAACGTGGCTAAACCCCGAAAGATGGATGAGAAAAACGAATCAACGCCGGAGAAAAATGAGTCAGATTTGTACAAGAGAAAACTATGCAGATCCTCTCCATAATTAGCCAGCTCTATGCAACAAATTTTCCCATTTTCAGAGTGATTTGTCAAATGCAAGTGAATAATTTGAAGAGAATAAGAATATATAAAGGCGACAGAAAGTGTCAACAATCTTGATCATTGCAGCTCAGTTGTTTCAGTTGCTTTGCCTGTGTTGACGCTGATGTGTGAACCAAAAGTACAGAAAAATGGCAGAGAAACAAAAAAGGAGTTGAATTCTACCCATTAAAAAAGGAAGGGAATACAAAGACTGTGCTCTGGAGTGTAATTTAGAAGCACACCTGACCGATTTTCTTCAATGATGCACGGTTCCAATGAGACGCCATTCCGTAGTTCTTCTAAATCAGGAGGCGCTGGAATGTTATTGGGGCATGACACTGCAACAACCAAATGAAGGATAATCTTGTTTTGTTGATTCTAGTTGATTTGACCATTCTCATGAAATCATCAGAATAAGTCATGGAAATGGAATATTGTAGAAGGTTGGTAGATCAAATTACTCACGGAAGGGAGTTGTCTCCGATTGGCCGATCGCATTCACTTGGTGGTCTCGCAGTGCTTCTCTGCAAATCTCCTTCAAATGCAACATGGAAAGCTCGAGCATTGTCAGTTTCTAGTTTTTATTGAGAAGGGACTTGAAATATTGATTATACTTCTGCTTTCAACCTTGTACTAACAAAACCAACCTATGAATTATTGGGAAGTTACCTTGGACTTTGGGGACCCACTCAAGTAAAAGGGGACTAGGTGAGTTTGGATGGGCGGGGCCAATTCAAATGGAGTTTGTGGGTTAGTTCTTCCAATGTCTGACATGAAAGGATGGATGGAGGCAGCCTTTTGGTCAGGCAAACTGAGAAAGATCTGGTTGGGTCTCTCTTGGTCAGAGGAAAGTGACCTGCTTCCTTCACCAAAGTCCATTCTCATGGGGGAAAGTTGGAGATATTGCAAACTTCCAGGCAAGTTCATAGGATGCAAACTCAAGCCATGTCTCATCGACAGCATCTGATTGATGTGAATAAACCCAGAAATGAACTTGGAGAATGTAACGATCTAAGAATAATTGGAAAATACACCCACCCACCCACCTGAAGTTGAAGTTGAAGCTGCTTGAGATATTCGATTGCATCGTCCAGCATCGAGGCCTTGTCAGTCTGTTGCACTTGAACCAACAGAGCTCAAAAAAAGGGAAGAAATCAAAACCAAACAGCAACAAAATTTGGAATTCAATTGTGGGTTACCTTGTTAGAATTGGGGACCAGATTTTGCAAGGCCTTCATTTTCTCATTAATTCTGCTCCTTCTTCTCTGCTCAGGAAAGGATCAAAATAAAAAACGAAGATAATAACGTTTCGAGAGCAAAATAAAAGGAAAGAGAAGTACCTTTTCAGACATATTATGAACTTCGGCGGCTCTGCTTCTCTTGGAAGAACTGCGAGGATTGGGCTTTGTAGGCAGGTCTTCAACCAATGCCTCCAGACCCTACTACGCATTTACACAAACACAAGGTGTGGATAAGAAGGTCACCATTCCCATTCCCACCAGCTCAAGCCTCAGAAGGGAAAAAAAGGAATCTAAAAACAGAACCCACGAGTGGAATGAAGTGTGTACCTCACTTTCGCATTCAAACTCATCGTTTTCATAGTGATCACTAGCTCCGACATGTATAGAAGACGCATTGGGTGGAGCGGGTGTGGGACAAGAGCGCAAGGGATCATGTACTACACCGGAAGATGAGAAATTTGCAAATTGTTCTGAGGCATCGACGGGGGAGATCTCTTCAGGAACTGCATTAGGCAGCCCGTAAGGAGGGGAAATGTTATGGGTTGGAGAGGTGAAGGCTCTAATGTTGCAGGTGAACTCTGAGAAGATGGAGGGAGAAGGAGAGGAAAAGAGGAGAGAGGAGTGGGGAGCGGCGGAAGAGGAACGTAGCAACATTTGTTGCAGAAACAGAGAGATTTCATCGGGAGGGGAAGAAGAGGGGACGGCGGCGGTGGCGGTGGCGGGGAGAGTCCACGTCGAAGAAGAACATGCATTTTGATCGCAATTGTTGGAAATGGAATGGTCCATTTTAGAGGGATAGGAAGCAAAGCACGGTAGCGCTCTAAATTGTCATTTTAAGTTGGGTATTGGGCTTGTTGAACATCGTCCGCTCCGTTGCTCGGCGTTGTATCCTGTAATCTCTCCGCCACTTTTCTGCCCGGAACTACTAGGCGGGTTACGCTGCTTTCCCCCACTTAAAATCATACTTCCAGCTCTATTTAAATTAAACCTTTTAACAAAATTTCATTTTTCATTGATTCAGTGGTTCCAACTTTAAATTTTATTTTATTATTAGAGATATAATCTCAATTTATTTCATTTATTTATATTATCTTTTCTAAAGAAAGAAAATAGAGATTTTGGTTCCTACTAGTCTAATCTCATCCAGAATATATGTATAAAATTAATTAAAATATATTTAAGTCAGTGATCCTACGTGGTTATAAAAATTACAAGTTCACACTAGTATCTGTATAAAAAGAGTGTTATTAATCAATTGAGAGTAAAATAGATATAAGAAATAAAATGATTATATTTTTATATTTTAAGTTTCAAAATTAATTTTTTAATATGTAATTAGTTTTTATGTGTTAATAGGTTTTTGAATATTAAATATATTAGGCATATCATAAACTTTTTAATTTTATATTATTTTTTAAACTTGATAAATTCGTATTAAAATGAAATCGAATGAATGAGGATTTTCCAAATTTTAATTAAGAAAATATTGAAGAGATTTAAGAAGCTGTTAAACCCTAAATATAAAACATGTTTAAAGTTAAATAGATTATTTAATGCGTTAATGAAAGGTGTAGAAGACGCGCGTAGATAGGGCGTGAGAAGGAGGATGAGGGTTTGAGCAGCGTGATCTGAAAATTGTCAGTAACCGAATTGTGATTGGAGGGTCAATGATGGTACAGTAATCTCTTTTATTATTATTCTATTCTTTCCCCAGCTATGCCTGCTTCTGTCCCTCGCACGTGACCCCCACCATCTAATTTTCATCTAATTCACACAATTAATTAACTTTTCTCCATAATCTGTGTCTCCCATTTTACTTATCTACAATTTCGATACCATTCCACCATCTACTTTTTTGTATTATTTTTCAAACCCCATTTCACCCGTATTTTCTTAGTATTGAATAATAATAATAATAATAATAATATATATATATAAAAATTCATGGGATGGGAGATACAATGGATTTAGATTTAATTTAATCAATTCCAAAATTTCCCATTTTTTACTGTCTCCTCTTCGTAGCAAGGAAGGACAAGCATACATTTCCTCCATGCCTCCTCTAATTTCTACGCTTCATCAACTTTAGAAACAATGGAATCCACAGCACTTATCTGAGCCCATCCCCATGGAGTATGGCATATCGAGTACCATACACTCTAATCCAATACGTACGCTCGATATCGTTATAACTAAAATAGTAAAATGTAGGTGAGACAATTCATCGTAACTACGGTTTTAATTTTTTTTTATTTAAGTAGGTGTTTAGATTATTCCATCCAGGTAAAACATCACCCTCTACTAATGAAAGAATTATGGTTATGTTTTTTTCTTCGTGATCATGAATATAATTTATGTTTGTTTTTAATGAACATATTTGTGTTTTCTAAACTCTTATTTTAAATCTTCATAAAACGAACTATTTATTTATATTTTTCCTTAAAGACAAAAATTCACAAAACGATTCTACAACATCTATACGTGCAATTTAATACCTTGGGAACATACCATTTTCTCAAAGTGAAGGCCCGCCAATCAAATCACAAACCGAAATTGATCAAATTGAAGTTCTGTAATATTATTAAGAGCTATAGGATCAAACAGTAACGAGACTGGAAACTCGCCTATGTTTGAATGTCGATTCGATGTATGATGACGTTACTTGATAGAGATGGTAATGCTTTTTGTGGACCCGATCATAGAGAAGACACGACATCCTTTTGCCTAATCGCACCTTGTCACGTTTTATTTATTGACATCCTTTCTTTCTTAGAGAATGTTTTTAACTAAATAATTCAATCAACTTCCTCAATTTAATTTTCATAAAATATAAATAAATACAGTAAACTTTAAAATTTTAACATTTTAGTTTATTAAGGTTATTTTTAAAATTGTAACAATTTAATTTCGAATTTTTTTATCAGAATTAATTGTTAAATTTTATTAGAAAATACTCAAAACTTAGGATTTATAATTATATTTAATTATTGTCTAATCCATTTGTGATTGTATAATATCAGAAATCATATAATATTGTAAAATAATCATTTACTTACATAAATTACTAAATTATTATACGATATCGAAATCCCTAATATATCAAATCATGATAATATCATATGTTGGGGACTCTGTTATTGTAGAGAACTAAGAAACGGGAGGGATCGGGGTATCTCCGTTTGAACAGCGGCGCGCAAGTCAGGCTCAGTAACGAACAATTCTTGGAACATAGGCCGCAGCCTGAGCCGTTTTTTGATATCCAACACAACGAAAACACAGCCGTTGCTGTGAGTCCTCAAGCAGCGGAAAGCGTTGTTCAGGATTTTGTGGGAATGGTTAAAACTAAGCACCAAAAGTCCAATCCTAAGCGACACCCGCAAGTAATTCCTTCTATCTCTCTTTTCTCAACTCTACGCCTTCTTTCATTGTGCACAACGACAA
Organism: Cucurbita moschata; assembly: GCF_002738365.1. NCBI lineage: Eukaryota > Viridiplantae > Streptophyta > Magnoliopsida > Cucurbitales > Cucurbitaceae > Cucurbita > Cucurbita moschata. The sequence goes on from NW_019268531.1 coordinate 702,245, forward strand.
CCCTTATTTTCTTGTTTAAGCTCTTACCTCTGTTCCATTCCTAATGCAACGCCCAATTGTGTGCTTATGCTGGCTCATCCCAAGTTATCATTGGGGTTGAATTTACCCCAATTTTTCTGAACTAGCTTCATGACTATTATGCTAGATATCAGTTTTATCATTGTTAAAGCTCAGTGATTGCTTAAAAATATATCATAACTTATATTTGGGTTTAGTGATGCTGTACTGCAGAATCAGAGCCCGGACTTTAGAATTCAAATATCCTGCAATGTCAACCTAATCTTATTTGATATTAATTCTGAGTTTTGTTTGTTTGCGGAGTGTTAAAGAATATATGAAAAGATTAAATATACTCTAATTTGTAGGCCAGATTTCATTGGGTCGGGTAATTTAACAATTATTGGTTTGTTTAGAAGTAGTTGTTTAGTAGTAGCTTTTAGGTTTAGTCAAATGAGCATAATTCAATGGTTAAGTCACTAGCAATCTTCTCTAAAAGTCAAAGGTCGAATCTCTATCCTTACAGTTGCAATGCTATATATATACACACAAACACACACACACACAAAGTTTGTTGCTTAGCAAGAAGTTTTGGGTTATTTAAAGGGAAGAATATGTCTTTGCAAGATACTTCCGAGGTAAAAGGTAACATTAGTTGGTGGCTGGAGACTAGCCAACTTCCATTACTCCGGACATGTCCAGTAAGCTTCATTGCAACGAAGTGGTCGATTACTATGTTCACACTATACATTACACTCTCTGCTAATGCATGCCTCGAGCTTGATGTTAAGCTAGATGATCAGAATTTCCTCTAATACTAGTTCCCTGAAAATGGTTTTGATTGGCAGAACAAAAAGCCTGGAAAGTCACCTGATATTTCGCAGTTTCGTGCTCAGCTTGACTTGTTGAACCTTAAAATTGTACAAGTGACCGCAGATGGTAATTGTTTTTTCAGGTCAGGAATGATTAGATGAATCCATATTATTCTTGTAGAGAATCATATATTGCTAGTAATTGCCTGAGGATAGGGCCTGGGAGATGTCATATTTCCTTGGTGGTTCCATTTGTACCTCTTCTTTCAATCAATATATTTATATACTGCATAATGCATATAACTCTAAGCTTATGAGATTTTCGTTCATTTTTGTTTCAAATGGTCTGCATGCTTATCAATTGACTTGTCTAATGCTCATATTTTCAAGAGATTTTCTATTTGGCTTATGTTTTTTTGAAAGTTACTCTTGTATAATCTCAATAAGTTGCAGGGCCCTTGCAGATCAGTTAGAAGGGGATCAAGAGGAACACGAAAAGTACCGGAAGATGGTCGTACAATATATTTTAGTATGTATCAGGAACTAGCTTCTCATACTAACTCTGGCATTGTACTTAACCATACTTTCTTATAATGAGTATAAACTTTACCTAGTACACATTATTCTTTAACCTTTAATAGTAACTACAATATGTTAGTATTCCTTATGCACTGCTCCGTACAATGTGTCTAGATTACAAAAAATGTGGAATTTTTTATTTGGTCTACCATCCATGATTTTGTTATTAATTCCTTGCAAAATTTCCGTGGATTAATTCTCTGTCTGCAGTTGATTCTATATTGTCATCCAATTATGCTTCAATTTGTCTCATATCACTTGCATTCACGTAAAGTCACACACTTGTTTCATTGGATTTGTCTACTATCTCTCTCTTCCCCCCCCGCCCCCCAGCTTCCTACATATTCTTATCATAATATGTATTATAAAATGTCATTAACAGAAAAACCGTGGAGCATTTGAGCCATTTATTGAGGATGATGTCCCATTTGACGAATATTGTGAGTCCATGGAAAAGGATGGTACCTGGGCTGGACATCTGGAATTGCAGGCTGCTTCTCTTGTTACTCATAGTAATATATGCATTCACCGGGTGAGAACTCTCTACAAACCTCTGCGTCCATTGTTTCTTTCCGGAAATTTTCCATGGTATCTTCAAAATTGAAGAACCAAGTCTGCATTCAATTCTTTGAGCAAGTATGATGACCAATGTAGTGCTAACTATGTTGAAGTGCAGAACAAAAGGGTGCTTTTCATGCGCTAAGCCTGGAACTACTACGAATTTTTTAACAGGACATGTATTTGAGTATTGAAACTATAACTCATAACGGCTGGGTATTATGTTTTAGTATTTATATTTGTGATACAAAATTAGGATAACAATGAGCCATCAACTGAAAATTCCTGAAGGTTAGGTTTCATCTAATGTGTGTGTTTGTGTATTAATTTGTATTAGTTGACTTTAATTAATGTGTTTGTCCGTCCCTCAACTTAAACCTATAGACTTGTCGTTACTACTACATGGATATCACGAATTATGTAATACTAGTTGGCCAGGATCATTGTTTACTGATTACTTGTAAATGTATAGATGTCATCACCTCGTTGGTACATACGAAATTTCGAGGATCAAGAAGCTCGTATGGTCCACTTGTAAGTGTTTGATTTATATTGTACATTAGCCGTCAAATTTTCTTATAAATGACTGAATAGGTATGAAGAAATTTGAATATGAAGCTAATTAGGTACAATATTTTTGGTGCTGTATTTATGTGAGTGGTAATAGATGTCCTTAAATAGATGCTAATAGCTTCTTATTGTAAACTTAAAATATATTATATTTGGAAACATATGCCTTGAAGTATCTAATTACAAAGTACAATCATAAATTTGTAGTTCTATTCAGCAGTTTATGATAAGACCATTAGTTCATAATCAGTCAATTCTTAGGATCTGCGTTTTGCGAAATGAGATGGAAATGCAAATGATTGAAAAAACTTTGTTCTTTGATATTAAAGTAAGTATGAAAGAGAAAGTTAACGTGACTGAAAAGAGTTTTGAAGTACATAGGGTTCTAGTTTCTTTTATCATCACAACTTATTCAAGCATAAGAAAACCAATGTTGAAGCTGGTATTTAAAAAAATCAATCTTAAATCATATTTTTCTGATTATGTTGGTTGCATTTGTTATTGATATATCATCATGGTGTGGGATAATATTGCCCGTCAACTATTATCTGTGTGTTAGATAACACTTTATCTGCTTGTTAGAGTTTAAAATCTACCAATATTTTAAAATGATTTGGCATGCATTACCTCTTTTTTGACTTCGGTTTGAAAACTTTACCAAGATCTTATCACGACGAGGAACATTACAATAGTGTGCGATTGAAGGAAGACACATGTGCTGGCCCAGCCAGGCTAATTACAATCAAAGTCAGTTTCTGTTTTTCTTTTTTCCCTGAATATATATTTATTTTTGGAAGTTTTGCTCATTTTCACTGACAGATAAAAAGCAATATATTAACAGCCCATTTTATTGTTTTGCTGTGGAAGGGTGATACTGTTCCCTCAGCAAGCTCACTTCAAGCAAAAGTTTTCTCTACGAGTTCTCAAAAGAGAGGTCAAAGTGCTATTAGTCTTGGAAATATCAAGTTAGTTATGGCAGGTAGTGGTTGTCAAAATTCTAAAGAAGTTGAAAAGGTGATTACATCATGCTAAATATTGGTTTCCCATGTCCATATAATTGATTTTCTTATAATGCATTTACTATTTAGTTAGGAGTTGTGCTTTTCGTTTGGTGGCAGGTTTTGGTCCAAGTCGATGGGGATGTTGATGCTGCAATAGAGTTTCTTGTGGCAGAACAAGCAGCAGAAGAACACAAAGAGCCAACTGAATCAACTTTGTGTCATATAGATTCTTCTTTTGGTAATTTCAGATTATCAATTTTCTTCCTTTCTAGAAAATTTTGTGCACATACGCTACATTAAAAGCGGAAGAGAAAGTGGGTTTTTTTTTTCCTGAGCTACTGGAGAGGGATATGCACTTATAGAAAACTGTGGTTATCTACTCTCCAATAACATGGAATTTGTGACAAAAAAAAAAAAACGTGGAATGCAGATAACACTGATGCTTCCCTGATAATTTAGTGACGAGTCGTGGTTTGGAGTTTGCAGTCTTATGCTCTTATTGTTTATGTTTTTTTAGTGGGTTGAATTGGCTTTGTTAGTTTTGGCTTCAGAAAACTTCAATTTGTTACTTTCAATAGATGTCGTAGTTGAGTTTTGCCTATCACATAAATGAAGGTGGAAAATTTTTCATCTCATTTTTCCTTTCACCTGCCACTCACTCTGCCGGAAGAAAATGCCAGAACTTTTTTTTCTTCTTTTTTTTTTTTTGGAGTGACAACGCTTTTGCTCAATATTTGTGTTATCATTGAATTCTATAATTTTCCTTCAATATTTATCAAGATTTCTGCAAATATTCAGGTAGCGATGAAACAAAAGATTGTAAGCAATTGGAAGAGCGAACAGAAGAGAAGCACGACAAAGTTGATTCATCTAATCATAACACTAAACATTCTATTAGCAACAGTTCTCAATCAGACGACAAGGTCTTCTTCTATATCATAATGCAAGAAATTTTTAGTACAGTGGTCGTAGCTGCTTATATTTCTCCCTTTCCCTTATCAGAAGATCCCAAGGAATAAAGTCTGCCCATGTGGTTCAAAAAAGAAATATAAAGCTTGTTGTGGATCAGTTGCTGCCAGTTCGTCTGGCAAGTTTATAGTGTATGATTCTCGACCTTTTTATGTTTTTATGGGGTATATCATACCACTTGTCATCTCCGCCCCCACATGCATCAAAAGAGAAGACTTGAAATTTGAATATTTAAAGGAAAATGTATCCATAATATGAAGCTGCTCTCGTTACAGGAACAAAACTATCGACTCTAAGAAGACTAGAAAGGAAAGGAAAACGGGCAAGAAAGGTGGACCTGCTAAAGTTGAAGTGTCCTCTGGATCTGATGGATTGCCACATGACTTGGGAGCTCTTTGTATTTGATCTTCATCTGGCCGCATGTATGCCATCTAATCAATTAATTCTGTCTCACTCGTTTCTCAGAAAGTTTGCATTGAGAACAGCGTTCTATTTTGTTTCAGGAGGAAGCATTTTAGCTGCAGCTTAAAGCGAGTTTGGAATCACAGGTTAGGGACAAATTAAACAGTCTTCCTCTCTTTCAACGTTTTCTTTCTGGGGTTTTGCGACTGATAATTACCAATAATTTTGGATGTTTAAAGGATTTCCCCCTCTATTTATCATCACCCTTGTTATTTTGGATAAAGGATACAACTATATTTAGAAAAAAGCGGGTACAATTTAAAAGGATAATGACGAAGCAATCCCAAAAGGGAGGGAAAAGACTAATTACAAGAAAGAAAGAAAGACTATTATATTTGTTACTAACCCTTATTTCCAAACTGGTAAATGAGGATGACATTAATGAATTTGATGTTGGTGAATCATAAACAAGTAAGCAACTTGTGTCTTTTTCAAGCTCACTCAAGATCATCATACTTGTCTCAAAATATTTTCTTATTTCTCTCCCACTAGACAGCATAAAATGTGCTTTATCCACAAGTTTGGAGTCTTTCTTACCATTTTTTTCTTTTCTCAAACCTCAAGTATTGCGGAAACTCATAAAAAATGAAAATGCAAACTATTCAATTTAAATGTTCTTACATCGTGAACTGTAATTCTGTTGTTTTTTTATGTTTTTTTTTTCTTTTCACTTTCGCATAATTCTGGGGCACTGGGAATGCCCCAGATGGATGACCCAATTTTCTTTGCAGGGCTTCCTTAGTAAGTTTTAAAGAGTTGCTTTTACATAATCGTAATTAATGTCATACTGATGTCTCTAAGTTCGGTTTAGATGCTGTAGTCTATCGCTGATTGGTGGTGGGATTTTCCCACTAGAATACCCCAGTGGTTATTGGGAAAATGAAGGGCGGTTGTTTCCCCAACGTACGTCTATGCAAGGCTGGATCTTTGTTGAAGCCAACTGGACTTGGAAGTATAAATATAGAAGCAGCAGCTCACAAAATCTGTCAGCCTATGATCAATGTCGTTAGTTTATAGAAATGTAAAATGGAACAAATGAAATTAGCACCCTTTATATGCACACAAAATATAATCGCAAGTTCTCTTGTAGAAGAATCATGGAAGTGGCAGATTTGAGAAAATGCAAAGACTTAATTGTATCAACCAAGAAAAATTTGATGAGATTTAGCTAAGATTACATGTTTTCCCTAGTGTCTTGGACTATTGAGGAAGAAAAACATTTCGAAATTTGTTTGTTATGCACTTGCGTTCTGTAGTATTCGTGTAATTGCCTGCCGCGTGATCTTTAAGTGGCTCCGTTATTCTTGCATTCAATTGAATTGTATTGAGCTATGATTCACAGGTCGTTTTTACAGTTCCCTTGGTGTATAAACATTCCCCTTGGTTTCTTGGGTCACCGAGCCTCCAAGAAAAAGTATTGCTCTTTTACTCTTTCCAGGTTTATAGGGCTCCTGTAGAGCTTGATTTCTAAAACTTGGCGAGTCTTTGGAACCTAGAAGGTAAGAAATGGCGCTAGAGAGGAGATCAGCTCCTGTGAGTTGGTTGTTTACTATCCTCAATGATTGAAAGATAAACAAGTTCAGTCATAAACTGCAGACGCTACAGAAATCCTTTGGCTGGGCAAGAACTCTCTTCTATGAAAAGGCGGCATGTTCAGCATGCTGGGCTTGAAATATTTATTTCAAGCACGTGAGACAGCCTTAAGATCCACCATGTCGGACCAATAAGGAAGCTGCCCTTTGCCTCCCTACAATAAGTTTGCTGTAAAGAATATAGTGCACGTATATGTCCGTCCATTCAGTAACAGTAAGAACCTCATTTTAATGTCGGTAGGTTTACACAAGAAAAATATGTCTCTAACTTAATTGACAAAACATTTGTGTGTTGTAGGATGTCAAAATTGCATCTTTTCGGGACCACAAAGTGATTGTGCAGTACTTGCTCTCGCTCTCAAGTAAGTCAACAAACTCAAACTTAAATTGTCCGTGACAAAAGAGTATTTTTATAACTCTACATGTTCTTGAAAAACAACTATAGAAAACGAAATTAGAAGAAATTATTTTGAAAGCATTTCAAGAAAGCAAGTGTTACATGCTAGCATTCAATAAAAGACAACAATAACATCGATAACATATAGTTTAGATAAGAACATTTGGCAATTAGTTATAACATTACGAGGTAGAATGACTATGACAAACTTATACATGAAAAGAGACGAGCACAAACTTGCAAAAGTAGTCGTAAATGAAATGAAGACACAAAAGTAAACAAATAATGAAAATATAAAGGAGTTGTCATAGACATAGACATGTAGGATGGACAATAAGGCTTGGGACAAACATAAGCATCAGAAAGGCACATGGTGGTAAATGGTCCTCCTCTTGAAGGACATCCCTCATACAGACCTGTACTAACTGTAGTACTCTTAAGGATATGGCTAGTAAAAAGTCGTCCCTACTTATCTCTTTGTATGTGGTCATTTGGCATTTGCCTTGTTTGTGGTACATTCTGATTATAAATGTTTTTTTCGCATTCTTGCCTAACTATTTAGTAAACTGTTAAGAATTTTGTCCAGACGTGACTTTTTTTTTTTTTTTCCCCTTCTCCCACAAAGGGTCAAGAACCAAATTTGTTTGTTAAAACTCAATTTTGGCTTGCCAGCTTCAACACGTTTCTTTAATACATACATATATGTGTGTGTGTGTGAAAGTGGATAGAGTTAATTTCTTGGAAGTATTTATTAGTAAATTAATGTTGAAATTACTTGTTCCATGGCTAGCAAGAAGCGATTCCATTTGAAAGGGGTATCTGAGAAGTGGCATGATTTCTTTGCTGCTTCTAAAATGAGAAAGTTGAGAAAAGAAAAGTTGGGTTTATAAGAACAAGTTGGGAAAAATTAGAAATTAAGACGTTAAAAGCATTCCATTTTTAGCATTAATTAATCTTCCATGAAATGAGTGGGTAATCTCATAAAATTTCCATGTTTTTCCAGAATTGAGGATGATGGGAATTCAAGAACCTTCCTTTGGAGGAAAACAAATTGGATTTGATCAAACCTTGAGTGTGGGAAAATTGGGCATAACCTTAAATGGCAAACAATGAGTATGAAAAATTAGTTTCCAGAATTACAAACAACGTAATGCACCCTCTCACTCCCACTGCCTTAATTTGGAAAACTCTGTTTTGATTTGAGAAAACTGTGAGGAGTGGTTAATTAGCAACAAACAAATCATAAACATGAAGGTTTATGAGAGTAATAATGTTAGGAGGTAGAGGCAAGAGGGTTGAATATAGGGCATACGGGTTAACATAAAAAGTTTTTAGCGCACTAAAGGATGTAATTAAAGCCATTGGTTGGGCCACAGCCAGAGGTGAGGTGAGTAGCGAGTGCCCCTAATCTCAAAATCTCAACAAACCCACTCTCCCAACTTTCCAAAACAGGAAACCCTTCACTTCACTTCACTTAACTTGGGATACTCATATTGTTACTATTATTATTATTATGTAGGGATTGTGTTCAATGGGAATACGGCCTTCCCTGCTCTGCCTCCCTCTAAAACCAATAATGCACTTTAAATTTAATTAATACTTGAAGAAGGAAATAATGTTGGTACTATTCATGTAGTTATGCGCACATGCACACATATCCATCAAGTCTGAAAGATGGATTGAAAAAGACAATTTTGAAAGTTATGAGGCAGTTAAAAGTGTTTATTAGGCCGTAATATTTACAGAGGGAGGGGGTTAGAAAAGAAAGTTATAAATGATCAATTCAGAAGTTGAAAAGGACTTATGATATGAGGCATTAAAGAAAATAACATGAGACATTAGAATGGGAAAGAAAGAGTTCTTCTTCTTCTTTTCTCTTTGTGGTCCAATCCAAACCCTAATTGATATGAATAAGATGACACCCATTCACTTTTATCACATCATCATTTCATAATTCTCTTCACAAAATCTATTGTTTTTATTGTTTTATTGCACAAACTTAAGGATTCACTCTATCCCCTCTTATAAATTTTATAACCCTAAACCATTTGCAGAGGTGAGAGAGAGAGAGAGAGAGAGAGAGAGAGAGAGAGGGAGGAAAAAGAGCAGAGTGAATTATAGGGCAGAGGATGGGGAAGCGGAAGGCGCATGAAATGCCATAAATGGAAATCTGTGGAAGCCTTCCGTCTCACAAAAAGGAAACCATTTGTGTGTGAACCATGAAAGCGATGTAACGCACTCAACGCCAATGCCAATGCCAATGCCATCCCTTTTCTACACTCTAATTAATGCAATTTCACAAACCCTTTTCTATTACCCCACCTAATCGAATCGGATCAGATCCACTCAAATATAATATATAGATTCCAAGTTTTCCCCGATGGGGATTGTGTTTGTGTTTCAGATATATATATATATACATAGATGCAGGCATTTGCTACGTTACCCGGTGCTCTACCGCTGTGTGGGACAATAATTTAAGGGCGCGGCGCTAAAACCTTCCTCTAATCACTCATACTCCCAGGGTTTTTGCAGAGGAAGTGGCGTGTGGTGTGCATACCCGTTGAATGAAAGACGCGTGGAATCTGCTACCCTTCTAATTTAATCATCTCAAATCCATTGGTTGACTAAATTAGAATGGCAGCATGGATTAAAATAATGAGTGATGACGGTCCGAGTGACGAAATTTGCAACCAATATTATATTGATTGGAATTGTTTATGTTTTAATTAAAAAAAGAATTAAACTTGACCAATGTTTGTTAGGTGGTGGTGATTAAATATGAGTATATTGCCTTTCTGGAGATCATAAACCCAGTCATTTCAACACCAAAACTACTAATACAAGGGAAGAGGATGGTGAAAAGGGAGTGAGTATTTATGAAAATTTTGAGCTGTAAAGGCAGGAGGAAGGAAAACAGAGTGAATGAAAATTGAAAAGAAAGGGGATTGGAGGAAATAGGAAGAGGGGGGGTTTGGGGTTTGGGGTTTAGGGATGAAAGGAACCCGTGGTGGTCATTAATAGCAGTGTCTGACTGCTTTTGGCTGAGGGAGAATTGATTCAAAGGACACTATGATGCCGACTATTCATATCCCCCATTCACTCACATTTTCTTCTTTGCTTTTTCCTTTTTTTTTCCTGTCTCCCCCTCTCCGCCCCGCCCCGCCCCGGACGGAATCTCTCCCAATAACAAGAAAATGACAATCGTCGGAAAATGATCATTCAATTTGATGAGGCTACAACAAGAAGGCCCCCTTCCTTGCAGCTTCTTTCAAACAAGTATGTACAAATTACTAAAAATGAGCGTTGGAACATAGGGTAAATATATAGTAGTACATAGCCGAAACAAAGCAAATGTCTAAGGAATTGGGAATTGGTAATGGCACAATGAATTCTCGGTCAGAAAAGTTGTAGCTTTTTTCTCCCACCCATTACCACCACCTTCAACTTTTACTACTACACTTTTTTTCTTTCTAGATTCTCGTCGGGAAGCGGACAGGACAGAATAAATTAAAATTAAAACATGACTGACTCTTTTTTCTGGGGGCGGGGGAGAGAAATTTCGTACAACTTATTAGGAGGGTCTAATGAGACAATGAAACCCATTCTTGTGCAGCCAATTCTTGGAAGGTCTAATCTGGGGAGAGAATCCTGATGATGCTGCAGCAGTTGCATGAACTTGCGATGGCCCCGATTCAACAACTTGATTCTGATGATCACTTAGAGATAGTGATAGATCACTTCCTATTATTCGGCCTCCATTACTGCTGCCCGGAAACTGAATCTTCAACAACAATAACAACAAATCAAAATTTAAAAAACCAACACTTTTTTCTTCTCTAAATTATTAATTACACGTACTTGATAATTGAAGGTTGGATGATTTTGATTGTGAAGCAATATCTGGGAGTGGGGCTGATCTACACCACCCGCCTGCCGCCTGAATTGCCCATGTCTTTGCATTTCAAAGGAAATTGGAGATTGAATGTGTGTTTGGCTTAACAGCTGCATAGTTTCACACTCCAGGTACCTATTAGTGTTTCCTCTCTGTGCATTATTGTAATTTTTGTTTCCACTACCTCCTCCGCTGCTTGATTCTTGCAGCAAATTTAGCTGCGCATGATACACATGCCACAAATTCGTGAACACCCATATTTCCCACGAGAAAAAAAAAAACATTTTTTTAAGGAAATTTGAAAGAACCTGCGGAGGCCTAAATCCTTGACTACGTTGCCAATCAGCTTCCATCGGTAGAGGAGCTGAAGAAGAATGGTGCGGATCTAAGGAACCATTTGGGCTGTCATGTTGCTTTGAGCTTGAATTTCCCAGACTCAAATCAAGACTGTGGTCTGCTAAGTTGCTAGTTGAGTCTGTTATAATGTGAATTCAAAAACCAAAACAGAAAAAATCATTCATTTCCAACAAGTTAAAACAATGGTCTGCGTGTGTGTGTTTTTTTCTTGTGTGTTACCAGTTGTCGGATTCAGCTCACTCTCGTAAATGCTGGGATCGAAATTGGTGACAGCTTCTTTGCCATTACACTTGATTGCAGCTTTATCATAAGCCCTATCGTTATCATCATCAGATTAAATTTTTTTATTTGTAAAATGAATAAACGGCATCAAACGCAACCTCTTTCCTGGTTTCTTTTGTCGAGAGAGATGGAAGGGAAAATAAAAACAAACCTTGCGGCTTCGATCTCGGTATCAAACAAACCCAGATAAACATACCTGTAAAATTGGGGGAAAATAAAAATTGGGTATGGATATAAAGAAGAGATAGAACAAGAAGGGAAATGGAGGAAGGGGGAGGGGAATACTTTTTGCCAAGAAATTGGCCCATTCGAGCCTCCCATCTTCCACACTTGTGAAGCGTTACACCTCTATACTTGGAGCTTCCTCTGGGAAACCCAGTGCTTTGTCGGCGAAGAACATGCACAAATTCCTCCTTTGTTAGATTACCCATCTGTTCATCAATCATCAATCACATAACATTTCAGTTTAATCTTAATATATGCATGTATGTATATGTTATAATTAAGATGGAAAGCCAAAATTAAGGACCTGTTTTAAGTCGTCCTCGTAATCTTCGATGCTGAAGTTTATGTCCGCTTCCACTCCTCGGAATTTAATGGCCGCTCTATCGTAAGCACTGCACAGCAGCAACAACAACAACAAAATCAGTTCTGGTAGAGAGAGAGAGAGAGAGAAGCGCGGAGACAGTGAGTGCTCACCGAGCAGCTGCATGTGCCGTATCGAATCCACCTGTAACCAATTCATTTGATGGGGAGGAGAAAAATCACATCTTTGTTAGAAGGCCAGAAATGAATGATATACCCACCCCCCACCCCCAAAAAATAAAATTAAAAGTAACCAATAACAAACCAAACATACCGAGATAAACCTGCTTTCCACAATCCCTGATGAGTGCAACAACCAAAAAAGAAAAAATCAAAATCAAATCAATTCAGTTCAATTGTTTGCACAATTCCAAAAGCAGAAGTTGGTTTTTGGGGGACAGAAATTGCAGTAGAGAGAAGGAGAGAGAGAGGGGAGAGAGAGAGAGAGAGAGAGAGTATAATTTAATTTAATTTAAAAAAAAAAAAGAGAGAGAGTGAAGGGAGGGGGGAACGGACCAAATATGAGACTCCCAGCGGCCGGTTCTCCGGTAGAAAGTGACCCCGCGATACTGGGAGCTACGAGACCTTGGGCCCCGGCGGCTCTTCTTAATGGGGTGGGAGAGGTCATTGGGGTTGATGGAGTTATTATTAGGATCGGGATGGCCAAATTTGACCCCAACCCAGTGAGCCCGAGGGAAGGCGGAATCAGTAGTTGGAAGTGGAAGGGGAGGTGGGATTTCAGTGTCTTCAAGTGGGAAAAACTGGCGAGTTACAGGGCTTGGGGTTTGTGTGTCAATTTGCATGACCATGGAGCCCAATACCTCATCGGATCCTTCCTCCTCCTCTTCTTCCTCCTCCAACTCCTCCTCTTCCTCCGCAGCCGAACAACTGGAATTGGAAGCCGATCCCACCCTTTTCCGTTTGTCATCATCCCCGTCTCCCTCGATGGAGGTCTTGGCAGAGGAACAGGCTTCGGATTCATCCCCCTCCCTCACATCAGGGCAGTCGTTCAGATCCCACATTTTTTTTTGTTGTTGTTGGTTTTGTGCTTGGTCTATCGTGTTCGAGGCCTCATCCCATATCCTGAATACCCTGAATACCCTGAATACCCTCACAACTTACACACACACACACTCTCTGTTTTGTTTGGGAAATGAAATTTATAAAGAGAAGGAAGGAAGGAAGGAAGGAAGGAGGGTGGGGGAATTGAGATGTGGTGGGAGGAAGTGTGTTAGTGATAAGCTAAGGGGAAATGTTTTGTTTTGTTTTGATTAGATTTATTTTGTTATTGAGGGGGTGAGAGGAAAACATGAGAAAGGATACAATTTGAGGAAAAGAAGAAAAGAGAAAGGAACCATCTCTTTCTTACACACAACTTTCCCACGTTAGCCAAATCGAAAACCTTTTTTCCTCTCTTCTCTCTCTCTCTCTCTCTCTCTCCTACTACTCCATCTGTGTTACCCAATAATGGGAATAGACACGTAGAAAGATGCCTAATTACTCAATTCCCCAAAATATCCACTTAATCATTCACCTCAAACTCACTTATATGTTTTTAAATGAATTAAATTATAGTTTCAATGTCCAACCAAACAACTGGGTTCCTATACTGTTCACAGCTTTGCTGATCACCTCTAACATAAACCCTTTGTCTAAAAAGCACATTGCCCATTTTAATTGCATTTTAAGCTACGCCCATTTTATTCTCTTAATTACCAAATACATTACATTATAGCACGGTTGATTCCGAATCTCAACCTTGTAGCAAAACATGCCACATTTTAACATTAAACTACTTTTTTCCAATCAAACTATAATTACAAAACTAAATTATGAATTACACCCATGTTTTCAAATATCTTAGGTTTACATTGATTTGACGTTTTTATTATATCCTTCTTTTCTTTTCTTTTTTTAAGAAAGCCCAAAATTGGTTCTTTTGAAAGTGGCCCACAAACCAAACCAAATGAATAAAATATATTAAATAGATTTGGATGAAAGTATTAAAATAAAAAGTAATCCATAATTGAGTGCACACTAGATAAAGTAACCCACCCATTGTAACAAAAATAAACACAAAATTGTTTCTTTATATTGTTTCGCTAAAAATAGATAACATAATTTGTTAGGGAATAATTTTTTATATATTTTTTCTTTTTTGAAAAAAAAAAAAAAAAAAAAAAAAAAAAAAA